>NC_069504.1:789787089-790092089 GCF_027579735.1 Bombina bombina | reverse complement strand
AACAACCCGCTAACTTTATATTAAATATTAACTCATCCCTATCTTATAATAAATTAAAACTTACCTTTAGAATTAAATTAAACTATATTAAACTACTAATTAACCTATTCTAACTATTATAATAAAATTACATTAAACTATATTAAATTAATAATTAACCTACCCTAACTATTATAATAGAATTACATTAAACTATATTAAATTAATAATTAATCCAATCTAACTTTTAAACTAAAATTGCATTAAACTATATAAAAATAAGAATTAATCTAACCTAACTTTTATACTAAAATGACATAAAACTACAAATTAAAATAACTATATTACATATTTAAACACCTAACCCTACTTAAATAATTTAAATCTACACTAAAAAATTACTAAGTTACAAAAAAATAACAACTAAGTTACAAAAAATGCCAAACACTAAGTTACACAAAAAAATAAACACTACGTTACAAAAAATAAAAAAGGAATTATCAAAGCTTTAAACTAATTACACCTAATCTAAGGGCCCAATGAAAATAAAAAAGCCCCCACAAAATAAAAAAACCCTAACCTACAATAAACTACAAATAGCCCTTAAAAGGGCCTTATGTGGGGCATTGCCCCAAAATAATCAGCTCTTTTACATGTAAAAAAAAATACAAATACCCCCCAACAGTAAAACCCACCACCCACACAACCAAAACCCCAAATAATAAGCTAACTAAAAAAACCTAAGCTCCCCATCGCCCTGAAAAGGCTTTTTTCTACCTTAATTGAAGGGACGCCATCATGGATGACGTCACTTAAAGGTACCTTCATTCTGTGTTAGCCGTCGGATGAAGAGGATGCTCCGCGTCGGATGTCTTGAAGATGGACCCGCTCCACGCCGGATGGATGAAGATAGAAGATGCCGTCTGGATGAAGGGTTGTCACACCTGGTTACCAGGCCGTGGCCCGACTGTTGAGAAGCCAGGCAC
Source organism: Bombina bombina (assembly GCF_027579735.1). Taxonomy (NCBI): domain Eukaryota; kingdom Metazoa; phylum Chordata; class Amphibia; order Anura; family Bombinatoridae; genus Bombina; species Bombina bombina. The sequence goes on along the minus strand of NC_069504.1, from coordinate 790,091,124 downwards.
TAGATGACTGTTGAAATTATAGAGTTTTAGGCCTCTATTTATCAACCCGTCTGGAGGACCACTTCGCCCGGCTTGGATGAAGACTTCTCCCGACTTTGTTGAGGACTTCGACCGGTTGAATGAAGACTTTTCCCGGTAAGGTGATCTTCAAGGGGTTAGTGTCAGTTTTTTTAAGGGGGTATTGGGTGGGTTTTAGAGTAGGGTTGGTTGTGTGGGTGGTGGGTTTGAACGTTCGGGGGGATTTGTAATTTTTTTTACAGGTAAAAGAGCTGATTACTTTGGGGCAATGCCCCGCAAAAGGCCCTTTTAAGGGCTATTTGTAATATAGTGTAGGGTAGGGCTTTTTTTTATTTGGGGGGGCTTTTTTATTTAGCTAGGTGGATTAGATTAGGTGTAATTGGTTTAAAAATCTTGTAATTTGTTTATTATTTTCTGTAATTTAGTTTTTTTTTTTTTTTTTTACTTTAGCTAATTTTATTTAATTGTATTTAATTTAATTTAGGGAATTAATTTAATTATAGTGTAGTGTTAGGTGTAATTGTAGCTTAGGTTAGGTTTTATTTGACAGGTACTTTTGTATTTATTTTAGCTAGGGAGTTATTAAATAGTTAATAACTATTTAAAAACTATTGTACCTAGTTAAAATAAATACAAACTTGCCTGTAAAATAAAAATAAACCATAAGCTAGATACAATGTAACTATTAGTTATATTGTAGCTATCTTAGGGTTTATTTTACAGGTAAGTATTTAGTTTTAAATAGGAATTATTCAGGTAATAATAGTAATTTTATTTAGATTATTTTAAATTATATTTAAGTTAGGGGGTGTTAGGGATAGGGTTAGACTTAGGTTTAGGGGTTAATAGATTTAATATAGTGTCGGCGACATTGGGGGTGGCAGATTAGGGGTTAATAAGTGTAGGTAGGTGGCGGCGATGTTAGTGCCGGCAGATTAGTGGTTAATAATATTTAAATAATGTTTGCGAGGCGGGAGTGCATCGGTTTAGGGGTTAATATGTTTATTATAGTGGCAGCGACGTTGGGGGCAGCAGAGTAGGGGTTAATAAGTGTAGGTAGGTGGCGGCGGCATTGGGGGCGGAAGAGTAGGGGTTAATAAATATAATGTAGGGTTTGGCAATGTTGGGGGCAGCAGATTAGGGGTTCATAAGTATAATGTAGGTGGCGGCGGTGTCCGGAGCGGCAGATTAGAGGTCAATAATTATAATGTAGGTGTCGGCGATGTCGGGGGTGGCAGATTAGGGGTTAATAAGTGTAAGATTAGGGGTGTTTAGACTCGGGGTTCATGTTAGGTGTAGACATAAAATGTATTTCCCCATAGGAATCAATGTGGCTGCGTTAAGGAGTTTTACGCTGGTTTTGGCAGGTGTTAGACTTTTTTTCAGCCGGCTCTCCCCGTTGATTCCTATGGGGAAATCGTGCACGAGCACGTTACACCAGCTCATCGCTAACGTCAACAGCGCTGGTATTGGAGGGCGGTAAGGAGCTAAATTTTGCTCAACGCTCACTTCTTGTCTGGTTTGTAAAAACCCGTAATACCAGCGCTGTCTGTAAGTGAGCGGTGAGCATAAACTGCTCTTTAGCACCGCACAGCCTCTAGTGCAAGACTCGTAATCTAGCCGCTAGTTAGTTAAAAAGTAAAAAAAAAAAAAAATATTTGATCGCATTTGAAATGGTGGCATTAAATATACCAAAATGGTCCTAGATTAATACTTTGGGTTGTCTACTAAAAAGAATATATGCATGTAAAGGGATATTCAGGGATTCCTGACAAATATCAGTGTTACAACGTAAATATCGCTAAATTTAAAAAAAAAAAAAAAGTTTGGAAATAGCAAAGTGCTACTTGTATTTATTGCCCTATAACTTGCAAAAAAAGCAAATAACATGTAAACATTGGGTATTTCTAAACTCAGGACAAAATTTAAAGACTATTTAGCATGGTTGTTTTTTGGTGGTTGTAGATGTGTAACAGATTTTGGGGGTCAAAGTTAGAAAAAGTTTTTGTTTTTCCATTTTTCATCATATTTTATATTTTTTTATAGTAAATTGTAAGATATGCTGAAAATAATGGTATCTTTAAAAAGTCAATTTAATGGAGAGAAAAACGGTATATAATATGTGTGGGTACAGTAAATGAGTAAAAGGACAATTACAGCTAAACACAAACACCACAGAAATATAAAAATAGCCCTGGTCCTTAAGGGTAAGAAAATGAAAAATGGCCTTGTCCTTAAGGGGTTAATATGTGTATATACACATATTAACACATAAATATATATGTATATAGGCATATACATATATATATATTTACAGGAAACACACAGTTCTCATAGACCTCAATGTAAAGGCACTTTTCAGTGCCGTTTTTTTTTTTTCTAAAACCCCCACACCCACACCCTGCACTTTTAACCCCTAAAAACTACCTAGTGCAGTAGTTTTTTTGGATGGGGGGGCATTTAGGGCACTTTTAGAAAATTAACCAGAGATCTGACCTCTGGTTAATTTCCTGAGTGCTAATTGCTACCGCAATCCTCTTGTAATGGGTGGTTATTTATCACGCACCCGCAAACGGGCAAGTAAATTAGTGATAAATTAGTGCTCAATGGCCTTCAATTTAGCTATTTTACATTTCAATGTACTTCATTTCAAACGCTCTTAGTATTTTTAAATATATATATAGTATATATATTCATATATAGATAAATATATATATAAATATTTTAGAAACACACACACATATATATATATATATATATATATATATATATTGTTTTTATTTTTTTTTAATAAAAGAACATTTTGTTCTATATGAAGAACATTGGAATGTAAAATAACTTTTTACTTTTAACTTGTAATATGCGTGCTAACCTGACAAGGTTAAAAGTTTACTGTAAGCACAGGTATCGCATGAGCATAAAAATCCAATTGCGCACCACTTGTAATCTGATCCTATATAAAGCTGGAAGGTCCATAAGTGGCCCCATACCAAATCGAAGGTCTACTTACACTACTTGAAATTTCAATAAGAAGTACAGAATAAGAGGTTGTGTTTCATCATGGAGTGCTCATATGTGTCCTTACTTGATTTCTTTGTTCCGTCTAAGGACCATATTACGAGTGGCACAGTAATGCTCCTAAGCTTTACATTTCAGCTTGTCAAATAAAGATAGCAAGAAAATGAAGAAAACTTGATAATAGGAGTAAACAAGAAAGTTGCTTAAAATTGCATGCTCTATCTGAATCATTAAAGAAAAACATTTGGGCTTGGGTTTAGTGTTCCTTTAATTTATTAGACGCTAGAATTCAGGAAATAATAGATTAAATGGAGAGTCCAATTAAACTTTCATAATTACATTTTAAATAACTTTCCAAGTAATTGATAGTATCTAATTTGCTTCATTTTCTTGGAATCTTTTGTTAAAAAATCATACCTAGGTAGTCTCAGAAGCAGCAATGCACTACTGGGAGATAGCTGCTGATTGGTGGTTACACATATATAGCTCTTTCTCATCAGAAAAATAAGATTTTATTTTATATACTGATAGCGACTCTATTTTGACCATTTCAGGCTTGGTTTTCATTCCTGTTAAAAATGTCTGCACTTTTGTCAACAGAGCCTTGCAATCTAAACATCTATAACAGATTAACACCTAGATTAAGAGTCTTGCGTTAGGGTTAAAAAGCAGCGTTGAGAGGTCCCTTGCCTTGCAGGTACAGGTCTACCGCTCACTTTTTTGGCTAGACTCGGAAATACAGCAAATCCACTTACGTCAATTGCATATCCTATATTTTCAATGGGACTTGCATAGCGCCGGTATTAGGAGTCTGACAAAAAGTGAGCGGTACACCCTCTCCTGTCAAGACTGGTACCGCATTTAAAAGTCAGTAGTTAAGAGTTTTACACTACAACGCTGTAGCAAAAAACTCTTAACTAAAGTGCTAAAAAGTACACTAACCCATAAACTAACACCCATAAACTACATATTAACCCCTAAACCGAGCCCCCCCCCCACATCGCAAACACTATAATAAAAATTTGAACCCCTAATCTGCCGAACCGGACATCGCCGCCTCTATAATAAATATATTAACCCCTAAACCGCCGCACTCCCGCCTCGCAAACATTAGTTAAATTTTATTAATCTGCCGTCCCTAACATCGCCGCCACCTACCTACATTTATTAACCCCTAATATGCCGCCCCCAACGTCGCCGCCACTATATTAAAGTTATTAACCCCTAAACCTAAGTCTAACCCTAACACCCCCTAACTTAAAAATAATTTAAATAAATATAAATAAAATTACTATAATTGACTAAATTATTCCTATTTAAAACTAAATACTTACCTATAAAATAAACCCTAAGCTAGCTACAATATAATTAATAGTTACATTGTAGCTAGCTTATGGTTTCTTTTTATTTTACAGGAACTTTGTATTTATTTTAACTAGATACAATAGTTATTAAATAGTTATTAACTATTTAATAACTACCTAGTTAAAATAAATACACATTTACTTGTAAAATAAAACCTAACCTAAGTGACAATTACACCTAACACTACACTATAATTAAATAAATTAAATAAGTTAAATACAATTAATTACAATTAAATAAAATTATCTAAAGTACAAAAAAACCCCAAACACTAAATTACAGAAAATAATAAAATAATTACAAGATTTTTAAACTAATTACACCTACTCTAATCCCCCTAACAAAATAAAAAAGCCCCCAAAATAAAAAAAGCCCTACCCTACACTAAATTACAAATAGCCCTTAAAAGTAATCAGCTCTTTTACCTGAAAAAAAAATTACAATCCCCCCCCAACTTTAAAACCCACCACTCACACACCCAACCCTACTCGAAAACCCACCCAAACCTCCCTTAAGAAAACTAACACTAACCCCCTGAAGATCACCTTACTGGGAGATGTCTTCACGCAACCGGGCCGAAGTCCTCAACGAAGCCGGGCGAAGTCTTCATCCAACCGGGCAGAAGTGGTCCTCCAGACAGGCAGAAGTCTTCATCCAGACGGCATCTTCTATCTTCATCCATCCGGCGCGGAGCGGGTCCATCTTCAAGACATCCGACGCGGAGCATCCTCTTCTTTCCACGGCGACTGAAGAATGAAGGTTCCTTTAAATGACGTCATCCAAGATGGTGTCCCTTCAATTCCGATTGGCTGATATAATTCTATCAGCCATTCGGAATTAAGGTAGAAAAACTCCTATTGGCTGATTGGATCAGCCAATAGGATTTAAGTTCTATCCTATTGGCTGATCCAATCAGTCAATAGGATTGAGCTGGCATTCTATTGGCTGTTCCAATCAGTCAATAGAATGCCAGTTCAATCCTATTGGCTTATTGCACCCTGCTCCGCGCCGGACCTGCTCCGCGCCGGATGGCGCCGGATGGATGAAGATAGAAGATGCCGTCTGGATGAAGACTTCTGCCTGTCTGGAGGACCACTTCTGCACGGTTGGATGATTTTTAAAGGATCCTGGTTTGTTAAAAAACTGTTTGAAACAGATTTTCTTGTGTTTAAAAAAACTTAAAATATTTTACATATTTTAGTTAGTTTTTCCTACTTTAAATTGCTAATTAATTTTTTACTGGATCTGAATTGTGCTGCAAGTTTTACATCATTTGCTCTCTTTCTGAAACCCTAACAAGCAACTTATCTGCATCTCAAATTTCTGTTACTACATTTAAAAGTCTGCTTTATTTATTTTGCTTCTGTCCAGATTTGTTTACAGGCAAAAAATTTGAATTTGCAGAATCTTTCAGTGCGAATATTCAGAAATATTAGTTTTCTGAATATTTGGCTGCCGTGCTATTCAGTAATCTTAAACAAAACAAACACTGAATATTCGGGGGACATTTACATTAATTTTATTTAAAAACACAAGATTCCTGAGCACACAAAGGGGACAAAAAAATAAATCTTTATTGGAAAAAGATTAAAAATGCATGAAATAGGGGGCGGAGTTTGGCCACGCAGGCGAATGGCTGACTGCTGAAGGAGCTCCAAATCCTCAAAGTGGACAACATACTTTAAAACACTAAAGAGATCCTACCAAACCCTCCAAAACCACCATACAGCATAGGCGAACACTCCGGTCCTGCAGTGGTTCACAACACACGGAGTTTCATCACAACTATTACTGATCAGTGAGACACGCTGCTTGCGGCCTGGAGCGCAACTGAGCTTCGGGTGCCGCGATATACTGACAGCATAGAGTAATCTGCAGCGTGCCCTTGCCTGACCGGAACATACCCAGCTGAAAACTAATTTTGGCCGCACTCACCTCAAGCGGTCACACACCATAACCGGAACGTTCTTTTAAGATTTGCAGGGACACGCATGAGAACGCCTAACCACATGGCGACGCCATTGCTGGCTTGAACAGCCCCAATAGAGCAGAGAGCGGTGAAACCAAAAACCCTCAGTGAGTAAATACACATGCAAATAAAAGTGTCACACTGTAACACGATCACCTATATCACTGGCTGACCCGTATAATGAGCTACTGCCCACACCTCCATGTTCCCGCAATAAGCTCTCTGTATATGATAAATTGCAGAAGTGCCTGCTGATAACAGAACAGTGAATTTTGCTCACTCTAGGTGTTTTATATGTCAGAATAATGTGCACATATATGATCAAGGGGTCTGATCTGATAACCTCTTATTAGTACTGAAGTTGTTGAGGAAATAGGCTATATCGCCCTAATAGGACACATCAGTTCACTAATTTAAAGGGACAGTACAAGTACAACTACACAGACTTTTATTTTGAAGTGGGGATGCCTATTAAAAAAATCAATAAGGCTGACAAGAACACAGCTGCCAGACCATTGAACAAATACCTCAAACAGCTAGACACAAACCTCAGCCCACAAACAGAAGATATGGCCCACATGCAAAGCTCACAAGTAATAAAAGATATGCCACTACAAGTTGCAGAACAATCACAACCTCTAACTAAAGGAGACTTGCGCTATCTGTCATCAAAAGAGGACATACAGGGAGTGCTCCAAGAGATGAGGAGCCTTTTTGGCGATCTTAAAAAAGATATCAATGCCCTAGAAAGCAGAGTTTCTAAAACAGAAATAGAGCAGGGATCACTGGCAACTACAGTGCAATGCAATAGCTTAGAAATACAGCAACAACATGCAGATATACAGGTCCTCTCAGACAAACTTGAGGACCTTGAAAACCGCTGCCGCAGGAACAACATAAGGGTCAGAGGTGTTTCTGAATCTATACACCCGCCTGCAATAGAGGGATACCTGCAGAGTCTCTTTCGCACAATAAAAGACACACCTCACTCCCCAGAGATTGCACTGGAGCGTGCACACAGGGCACTCCGGCCAAAACCGCCGCCTAAAGGGCCGCCTAGAGACATAATAATTAAATTCCTAAGCTTCAAAGAAAAGGAGGAGATACTTAAATGTGCCAGAACCAAACAATCCATAACACACGCAGGAGAAAAAATCCAACTTTTTTCAGACCTATCGCCAGTGACACTGCAGAAAAGAAAGGAAATGGGCCATATTACTTCTTTCCTCAGAGAAAATAAAGTGCAATACAGATGGGGATTCCCGGTCTCACTGATGGCGACCCATAACAATAAATCAGCAATCTACAGGCCAGGAGGGGATCCACAGGCCTTCTATGCTGCTCTTGCAATCAACAATGCAGAAGCCGCTCCTCGACGGCAAAAGAACTCAGAGGATATCAATCCACCTGCACAGGACTAATGGATACTCTGAGAGGGAAATCTGTCCCTCCAAAATAATGCTCAGTTGAGAGCATAAGGCTCTTGTCTGTAGCTGGAACTTACTAAAGGTTTTGACGAAAAAGGGACCCAGTTCTCTAAGGCCCCCTTGGTCATCAACCACACCAGCTAGCCCCCACTGTCTAATATTGAGGGCCACAATGACTTGACCTCTCTTAGGATACCCCATTGTTTAAGGAAGGTTTGAAGTTGTTATTTTAATAGGTTAAAGTTCAGTTTGGTCTTATATACGTTCTGTGCTTCAGGATCTAACCATGTAAATGCAAACTTTCCCTTTCACTTACCATTCCCTCTCTATCCCAACCCCAATCCCCTACCAATCTTTCCTAACCTTACATTCCATAAATAAAAATAACGTAGGGTTTCCCTTGTGGGCTACTTCCCGCAAAAAACTGTTCCAAGAGACAATTTATATTGGGCTCCAGGGCCCATCCTATACCACATTGTGTAAGCACCTAAATATGGCTGTACAAATGTCTCTTCAATATGTCTCAGTCATTTCCCCCCTAATTTACAACCTAGCACAGACCAGTTAATTTCAAAGCATTTTCTTCTTCCCTTCTTTGATTAGACCAATGCGTTAGGGTTTCTGTAAATACACATAATTAAAAGTTGTCCACTTTGGGGATACTACCCCAATTGACACTAATTTGTTTATTTTGCTTTCTTTGACTTGCTAATTTTGGCATCTAAAAGATAACTCTTTAATAAGGAAGGCTATTGTTACACTTACAAAATACACTTATTCTGCCCTTTGTGTCAGGCAGATAATTACCTAAAGAGCAATAAAGTCCTGGTTACTTCCTTCTTCTTCATCTCGCTTCTTTCCCCGCTGCACATACTAGAACCCCACTTTACCAACCCTAATCTCTAACTTCTCTCCCTTTCCTTTTCTATTCCCCCCCCCCCCCTTTGTTTGTTTGTTTTTGTTTTTTTTTCTCCCTCTCCTCTAGAATGGATCCGATGAAGAGCAGATTTGGATCCCATGGCCTCACTCTCGTTTCAATAAACGCAAAGGGACTAAACAGTCCAGGTAAGAGATCAATCGCCCTTAAAGAATTTAAACGCTTAAATAGCCAAATTGTTTTCATACAGGAAACTCATTTCCGGAAAGGTAGAGAGCCAAAATGGACAGACAATACATACACCTCCTCCTATTTTTCATCTGGCCCTGAAAAGAAAGGGGGCGTGGGTATATTAATACACAAAACAGTCCCAATCAGTGTCGCCCATGTTAAAAAGACCCAGAGGGTCGTTACTTACTAATACAAGGCACTTTATACACCCATCCTATTACGCTAGCGTGTATATACGCACCAAACACAGCACAACACCAGTACGTAAAGCGTGTTACCAAGATCTTACTAGACCACTCCAAAGGCCCCATGTTTGTAGCAGGAGACCTGAATCTACCACTAGACCCACTTCTTGACACATCTAACGGATCATCCAATATCCCCCGCAGAACCACCAAAAATATAAGGGCGTCTCTCGCCGATATTCAACTCCACAACATATGGAGAACACTACACCCAACAGACCGTGACTACACATACTTTTCCTCCCCACACGACAAATACTCACGCATTGACTACTTCACAGATTCCATAGGACTTGACTTGACAGCGGACTGTGAGATAGGTAACATTACATGGTCCGATCATGCGCCTGTGAAATGCAATGTGACATGGCCTGATATTCCCCCAACAACGTATATTTGGAGATTGGACGATTCCTTACTAGAATTGCCACATATAGCTGAAGACGTAAGCAAGTCCCTAACTGAATACTTCTCATTCAATGATCCCATGAGTACCTCTCTGCCAAATACTTGGGAGGCACACAAGTGTGTTATCCGCGGTGTATTTCTCAAACACAAAGCAAGATTGCTTAGATCACACAGGGAAAAACACTCCCATCTGTTGACCGTAATCGCAGATTTAGAGGCCAAACATAAACTCAAACCATCTGACAAAACAATAAAAAACGACATCACAAGGGCTAAGTTAGACCTCAAAAATCATCTCATGTCAGCTCACCACAGACGACTGCTTTTTACTAAGCAGCAGTATTATGAGGGGGGCAATAAGCCAGGCAAGCTGCTAGCTAGATCGATCCGTAGATCACAGCTCAAAGCTTATATACATCATCTAAAAACAAAGGATGGCACCAAGATTGAGGGCAGTAAACAAATCGCAGGGGCCTTTAGCACTTACTACAGCAAACTTTATAATTTGTCCAACAACACAGACGGGACGCGTACTGTAGACCCACCTCCTATTACGGAAAATCAAATTGACGAATACCTCTCTGACCTGGACTTGCCCCAATTAGATAACGTTGACTCGGACACCTTAGATGCCCCGATTACCTTGGAGGAACTGACTGACGCAATTAGAGATCTCCCCAAGGGGAAATGTCCGGGTCCTGATGGACTCATCCCTAGATACTATAAGGCATTTCTTCCTATGCTAGCCCCAAGTCTAATCCAATTATTTAATAATCTACGCCAATGCCCCAGACTGTTGAAATCTATGCTAGAGGCACACATTACGGTTATCCCTAAACCGGGTAAGGAACCCACTGCCCCAGAAAATTTTAGACCAATATCCTTACTAAACACAGACATTAAACTACTAGCTAAAATCCTGGCAAAGCACCTTAACAAATTCTTACCAAACTTAATTTCTCCAGAACAAGTGGGATTCATTCCGGGTCGTGAGGCACGCGACAACACCACCAAGGTCTTACAACTGATAAACTATGCAAGAGTTGAAGGTGTGCCTATGGCCCTCTTCTCGACTGACGCGGAGAAGGCCTTCGACCGGGTCGGATGGCCTTTTCTGCGTCGAGTGATGCGATCAATGAATTTCGGGGAGAGTTTCATGAACATGGTGTTCTCGCTGTACTCCGACCCGGGAGCCCATGTGAGGGTGAACGGCACGCTTTCAGAGCCGTTCAAAATAACAAATGGAACCAGACAGGGATGTCCCCTGTCTCCACTACTGTTCTCTCTAACCATAGAGGCCCTAGCTCAGAAGATTCGGCGAAATGACAAAATTACAGGGATCCAAATGGGCGACATTGAACATAAACAGGCACTCTACGTGGACGACATTCTTTATACACTCACAAACATACACACATCGGTTCCCGAACTCCTTGAGGAGCTAAATAAATACGGAAGGGTCTCAAATTTCCATTTAAATTTGGGGAAATCGGAATTACTCAATATTAGCGTCCCTCAAGAACACATAGATATGCTTCGAGACACACATCATATTCCAATATCCACAACAAAACTAAAATACCTAGGTATTTATATTCCTCAAAAACACCAAGACATATTCAAAGAAAACTACTTGAAACTGAAACAGGACATCACTAATGACCTCTCGTCCTGGAAGAACAAGCCACTTTCTTGGCTTGGCAAAATAGGGGTTATTAAAATGAATGTGCTACCGCGCATTCTATATATCTTGCAAACTATTCCGATCTCTCTACCGGAAGACTACATCCCACAAATGCAGAGGTTGCTAGAACAGTTTGTTTGGTCAGGCACTAGATCCAGAATACCACGTAAGACCATGTACCTCCCTAGGGATAGGGGGGGACTGGGTTTCCCTAACCTGAAAGCTTATAAACGAGCCATAGCCCTGCAACACATCGTAGAATGGTCACAAAATGGAAATCATAAGTTGTGGGTTAGAATAGATAGCCATATTCTGGGAGTTAACAATGTAGGCACACTAGCCTGGATACCCTCAACACAGCACCCCAGAGTCCTAAACAAATACCCTATACTAAAAGACGTGTTAACTGAATGGGACAGGGTGGCCTCGTCCTCTGTCCACATTACAAGAGGACTATCACCTTTGTTGCCTATACTGGAAAACCCTGCTCTACCATATCACAAATTGGGATCTAGATTACGCACCCCCTACACTTTGAAAGAGGGATGTCTTTTTAACGCTATAGAAAACGGGGGATTTAAAACTCAGAATCAAATGAAAGAGATAAGTGACACCATATTCACCTCATGGCTGAGATATAATCAATTAATACATTACATAACACATCTTAAATGTAAAGACCAACTGACCAGAGATCCCACTCCATATGAACGACTATGTATCGCAAATACTCCTCAGAGACGACTAATATCCCTCATTTACAAATTACTGCTGACTAGCCCTGACACCCCACCCCCTTCGTACATAGCGTCATGGCATGGAGAGCTTGGCTCGGAGCGCGCTCATGAGGAGTGGCTTTGTGCATTCTCCTTAACTCGGCGATCATCGGTATCGGCTACTGTACAAGAGATACACCTAAAATTACAATGTAGATGGTATTACACCCCAAATAGGATTCATCGCCTCTTCCCCAGAGCCAGCCCCTTATGCTGGAGAGGTTGCGGCGAACTCGGGACGCTCACCCATATCTGGTGGTCGTGCCCGCGCTTGAGAAACTTTTGGTCAGAGGTGCTGGGAAGAGTCTCTGAGATCGTGGAGGTAGAGGTCCCCATGTCCCTTGAAACACTGCTTTTTTTAAACCTCACAAAACTTAAAAATACACACTACCGACCCTTGCTATTAATAATGCTCACAGGAGCTAAACGTTTGATCCCCAAAAAATGGAAATCGCCTGATGTTCCTACATCGAGCGATTGGCAGTCTTCTGTTTCCGACTTACTCGCACTAGAAAGGCTACACTATCTTAAAATAAGCCAAATGGCAAACTACGAAATGATAATGGAGAAATGGAACAGTTCCCTAGTATAATTGAGTTAAATCCATACAGATAATACGACTTAACAGTGTAGCCCCTCCTATAATTTTTTTTTTCTCTCTTTTTTTTTTTTTTTTCTCTCTCTTGTTCTCTTTTTCCTTTCCTCATCTCCTCCCCCCTCCCCCCCCTCTTCTTCACTATGTGCTGCTCCTCTACATTCCTCTCCCCCCTCTCTCCCTGCACTGCTTTTGCTCTTATAATTAATAGTTACCCATTTTGTGTGTTGGGTTAGAGAATAAGTAATACTCTGCTTAACCAGGATTTTGTTATACGTTATTATCAATTATATTTGTTTGAAAAATTTTTTATAAAAACCAAGCTATTGTAGGTACGCTGTTGCTGACTAAATTTGATCCGTGTACTCATGTTTGTAACATACGTCTTGAATGACGTGCCTTACTTATGTATTGTTGTTTATTTTCGTACAATAAAGCTTGTTTATAATAATAATAAAAAAAAAAAAATGCATGAAATATGCAAATGACATGCAGGGGTCTAGGATAAAGGCAAATCTGATGCATTTCACACCTCTATCAGCACTTAGATATAGGATATAGTGCATACAATCCAGCTCACACCTTTAAAGAGGGCACAGCCAATCAGGAACCAAGATCCGGTCCACAACAGGCTAAGCCCCCCTCAAAGGAAAATGTGGTATTGGGAGATACAAAAATATTTAAAAACATTAGTTTAAATAAAACTTATAGAACAAAATCCTAGAAGAATTGCTCCAAAGATTATAACAACTTGGTATAGGGTAAGCTAGTGATGATTAAGCCTTAAAAGATCAAAATATAAAAATGTGAAAATATGAGAAAGGGGGCACAGTATGATTGTAATTTAGGTTAATGAGCCTAATCAATACAGTATCGGAATGTAGATAATGTTTAATTGACAAATATGTATGATATGATGCTGATGAGAAGGGGCTCTAAACAAACATTAATTAGTAAAGAAAGTTCCTTTTGTATGTATATATATATATATATATATACATATATATACACATATATATATATATATATATATATATATATATATATATATATAAAAAGTCTTCTCTCTATATATAGTAAATAAATGGATGATATGAGAGAAACTCATAAATTAATTAGTAAAATATGAAATGTCCCATTCAAGGTTCATAACGTTTGGATGTCTGGTATCCAACCAGGATATCTGGTATCCAACTTTAGGATCCAGAATAGTTCTCTCTTAGTCAAGAATTTGTCTCTTTACTATTTCAATGACCTGAGTCCCAAAATGGGGAACACTTGTAAGGTGCAGACCATTGAAATACTTAGCTATAGCAGAGTCTTTGCTAAAGTTCTTAACATCCCTGATATGTCCCTGACCCTGTCCCGGAATTCGTGAGAGTTTTGGCCAACATACTGTAGGTTACAATGGTTGCAAGTGATAAGGTATATAACCCTTTTAGTTCTACATGTTGCATAGAAGTTGATGTCAAATGATCTGTTAGTAGCAGAGGATTCTTGCCCACTGTTACTGTTTGACAAGCTATACAATTAAAGTTGTTACATTTTAAGTTTCCTTTCTTATGTAGCCAAGTCCTAATGTTGGTATTTTTGTTTGTTTAAAACCATACTTGGCGACAGTTTTGAACCTAAGGTTTCTATCTGCATTTACTAATGTACGGTGCCAAAAAACTATCATTGCTCAAACATTTCAAATGTTTCCTTAGAATAGCAATAACCTTATTGTAATGTTTAGAATATGGGGTACTGAAAACAACTGATCCTTCTGTAAAGGAGTTACTATGTTTTTTATTATTTAATGTATGGCCAATTGGCCATCTCTCGCTTCTTCCTGGGCAGAGTCAAGCAATAATTGATTATAGCCCTTTTTGAGGAGCCTAGATTTCAGTTCCTCCGATTGATCATTATATATACTATCATTGGTTGTATTCCTTCTTAGTCTAAGGAACTGGCTCTTAGGAATGGGTTGATAGTGCGTGAAGTATAGTATTACCTGCTGTCGGTTTTTGGTAGGTACGGGAAACTATACTGCCGGTTTCTGCTACACTAACGAGTGTGAGATCCAAACAGTTAACTTTAACATAATCGATTTCTCCATTGAATCTTAATTCAGCGAAATTATCATTGAAATAATCAAAAAATTTTGCAATAGTAAAATTGTTACAATATAAGGTGTCAATGATAAATATCATATCGTCTATGAATTGATTGTACAAAATAGTGCTATTAATGAAACAATAGTTGTCTGAGAATATGTAATGGAGTTCCCACAAACCCACAAATAAATTAGCATAAGAGGGGGCAAATTTAAATGTTCCTTTACTTCAGATGAAAAGGTTACCGATACTTATAGCATGTTGGAGAGCGATGCTAATCCAGACCCTTGTTCACAGAGGCTCAACACATTCTAAACCTCATATTCACGTGACCCTGGGCTCTATAAAGAAGGGTCAGGATTAGCGCGGCTTACCACTGCGCTATAGGTAGTTTAAAGAAAATGATGAATACTGATGAATTTCATTAGTATTTCCTTCTTTTTCTTAAATTTTGAGGTGCATTTGTTTAGATGAATATCCGTGTTTGGTTAATTAAATAGCATTTGTAACTAAACAAATGCACATGTCTACTTCTTCCTATTGGCTGAGCTATTAATGTCAAATATAAAAATTCTGATAATTCAGGTAGAGCATACAGACATATTTAAAAAAAAAAAAACTTTCAAAAGGACTTCTGTTATCAATGGTTCTACTTTCTCTCTGTATTTTTAGCTACTTTTCACAAAGGCATAATGAATTTGACTGGTGGCCATGCCCATTGTTTGTAACAATGTTATGCATATAGTGCACAAATGAAATGCATGCTCCAGAGGTCAGTATGCTCAGAGCGGGATTGGGCTGCCGGGATACCAGGAAAAATTCCGGTGGGCCGGCAGCTGCACAGAGATAGCACTGTGCACAGTACTCAGCACACTGTGAGCTGCCAGTGAGGGAGTGGAATGGCTGACAGGGCCATTTCTAGGGGCGGGCAGACCGGGAAGTTTCCCGGGGCACAAAAGGGAGCAGTGGATAGCACTTTTTTTTTAAGTTTTCCTTTCTTTACGTTTTTTTATTTTTTTATTGTTATTATTGTTGCGGTCTAGCCGGCAACTCTGCAAGAGACTAGAGTGCTAAAGTTACTGGCAGTTAGCGCATGAGCTGGGTCTGTGACTATCACAATGTCACTGAGTGTTTGTAGACTCCAGAGATAGAGCGGCCATTAACTAATGTCAATTAAAGGAAGTAGACGCAGACAAGCAGTTAGCGCGGGAAGAAGTCGTTTTGTTTTTGCTGCGTCTGCACACACTTCGGTCTTTCTCTGTGACTGATCTTATCTCTTAATCATGGCTGGTATACAGGAAGCATCATGCACACACTGTCAAGTTAAAAGCATATGAGCAAAACCTCAAAGCGCCCCTATCACAGGATTAACAACACTCAAATATATTGCAAATAGATTATCTTGTCATTGTGTGCGAAGAAGTAAACATTTATCTCTTTCTACATATGTTAATGTTTTTAACACACACGTAAAGAATTTGATTTTATCAGGTTCTTTAACTCATATATGGTATGGAGAACTGAGATGAATGCATTTCAGTACTTCCAGCAGCTTGTGGGATAAAGTGTATAAATTACAAGACCATTTGAGTTAACCCTTTGGATTGATACAGGGTTACTATTTAATTGTTTTGATTGCCAAACCAAGTAAAAAATGGGTCCAGTTCTATCTATAAATATGAGTAAATATATTTATTCAAATGTTTTTTTTTTTAAGTATGATGCGATCTACTGAGGTAGCATTTAATTAAAAATGTTATATGTTATCTAGAACTGAATGGGGTACAGTATTTGCAATTAATGTTTGCAATTAATAATCATTTGAGGGGGGGGGACCAATGTTCCCTCTAATTTTTTTGAGCACTGGGCAAGTGACCAAAATGTGTGTGCACCTGAATGCATAGGTCAGGTTAAATTAAAGGACTAGAAGATGGTAAGATTTTAATGCCACATACATACTGGGGCAAAAAAGTATTTAGTCAGCCACCAATTGTGCAAGTTCTCCCACTTTAAGAAGATTAGAAAGGCCTGTAATTTTCATCATAGGTATACCTCAACTATGAGAGATTAAATGTGGAAACAAATACAGGCAATCACATTGTCTGATTTGGAAAGAATTTATTTGCATATTATGGTGGAAAATAAGTATTTGGTCACCTACAAACAAGCAAGATTTCTGGCTCTCACAGACCTGTATCTTCTTCTTTAAGAGGCTCTTCTGTCCTCCACTCATTACCTGTATTAATGGCACCTGTTTGAACTTGTTATCAGTATAAAAGACACCTGTCCACAACCTCAAACAGTCACACTTCAAACTCCACTATGGTGAAGACCAAAGAGCTGTCGAAGGACACCAGAAACAAAATTGTAGACCTGCACCAGGCTGGGAAGACTGAATCTGCAATAGGCAAGCAGCTTGGTGTGAAGAAATCAACTGTGGGAGCAATAATTAGAAAATGGAAGACATACAAGACCACTGATAATCTCCCTCGATCTGGGGCTCCACGCAAGATCTCACCCCATGGGGTCAAAATGATCACAAGAACGGTGAGCAAACATCCCAGAACCACACGGGGGACCTAGTGAATGACCTGCAGAGAGCTGGGACCAACGTAACAAAGGCTACCATCAGTAACACACTACGCCACCAGGGACTCAGATCCTGCAGTGCCAGACATGTCCCCCTGCCTAAGCCAGTACTTGTCTGGGCCCGTCTGAAGTATGCTAGAGAGCATTTGGATGATCCAGAAGCGGATTGGGAGAATGGCATATGGTCAGATGAAACCAAAGTAGAACTGTTTGGTAGAAACACAACTCGTTGTGTTTGGAGGAGAGAGAATGCTGAGTTGCAAACAAAGAACACCATACCTACTGTGAAGCATGGGGGTGGCAACATCATGCTTTGGGGCTGTTTCTCTGCAAAGGGAACAGGACGACTGATCCGTGTACATGAAAGAATGAATGGGGCCATGTATCGTGAGATTTTGAGTGCAAACCTCCTTCCATCAGCAAGGGCATTGAAGATGAAACGTGGCTGGGTCTTTCAGCCAGTGACGTGCAGTCACAGGAGGCAGGTGAGGCAGTGCCGCCCCTGGCCAAGGTATGTAATAACAGCTTTTTTAAAAAAATAAAAAAAAAAAAAAGATCTTTTTTTTTCCATTTTTTTTTTTTTAAATAAAAAAGTGACCCCCCTTACCCCCCCACCCCTCCACCAAAATCAGGACTTGTGTGTTTTAATGTGTACTCAACAGCTCAACTTAAATTAATTAGCTTATAAAACGTAACATCAATACATTCATATTGCGCAAGACAAGGCCAGCCGGCTGTCCTTGCATTGCGCAATATGAATGCATTGACTCACTGTGGAAGTGTATGGGACGCTGAGAGACTGCCACCAAGAGGAGAAAAGGTGCTAATGCAGTGCTCTCCAATGCGCCCCATACGCTTCCACAGGAGGCTAGCCTCCGTCCTGGCCGCCTCTCAGAGTCTCACTCTCAGCCAATCACTGGGGCTGGCTGTCTCTGAGTGCCGGGCGGGAAGGAAATAGAATCCTTCCTCGTGTCACGTGTCATTTTTACAGCAACCGGAGCGGAGAACATCTTTTTTAGGTAGGTGGCCGTGGCACTAACATTCCCACTGTGTAGATTGCTTTCATATCACTGTTATTGTAGTGTATTGAATTTTAGATACATTTAGCCCATACAGGTGTATTGTTTTCTAAGCAGATTGTGTTTTATCACTCATTAGATTCAGAGACAGGGGCGTAACAACCAGTGGTGCAGAAGCAGAACTCAGAAGTCGCAATTGCGACCGGGCCCCCGCCCTCAGAAGGGCCCTGCTGCCTTCAGGCTTCAGCACAAACTTTTTTTGTTTTGTTTACTTTTTTTTATTATTATTATTTTTATTTTTATCGCCTCAGCCTGCTAATTATTACAGAGTCTCAGTCACAGTCACACAGCCCGTTGCCGCAGCTCACCAAAAATACATTCATTGGTGCAGCAGCTCAGCCAGAATCTTTTCCTATTGGCTGGCGGCTTTTGGCGCGCACATTTACTCTGAGTGAGTCTGAGCCCTGACACTGCACGCAGACAGCCGTGCTGGAGCAGAGGAATTTAAGGAAACACTACAGGCATCGATCTGGCTGGCAGCGTCTCAGAGGTAAGAGCTATTATTAGCCTCCCTCCCCAAGTCCTCTAATACGCTCCCTCTTGCTCAGCTGAATGCCTGTCAGTGTCATTCCTCCTGATTTAGTGCGTGGCCGTATCTCAGGCTCAGCCGGTCACATCACACCCCTTCCTCCCTGCACTTACTAGCACTTCACATATTTCTTGTAAGTATCTGTCCCCCGCCCTCTGTTTATTTTCTTTAGGTTTCCCTTCCTGGCCTCTCTATCACTGCTCTCCCGACTCCAGTCCTCTCTCTAAACAAGTGCCCTTATTATATAGAATCTCATTTCTGCACATTTAATTTGTATTACAACAAAATGTGTACATGGGAATTTAACTCTTGCAGACTTGCACAACTATATTTTATTTTATACAAACGCAGTATAAGACACATTTTAAGAAATATGTGTGATTTGTATAACTTGTGATTTTAACAAGGAATTAGGTTCAGTAATGACAGCAGCTGTAAGGTCAGCAGTTCACGTGATTTGCATTTTGCACTTGTAGGAAACAGAAAAAAAAAATCAGTAGTTCAATTTATTTCCATTTGTGAATAAATTGCTAAATGTGTAAATTATTATTCAGTATGATCATAAGCCTAGCCTTCTCTGATTATAAGTCTCTAGCTTGATTTGTGTGTTTCTTTATCTCCTATTTAATTTTTTGTGTTTTTACAACAAAAACCACATGGTCAAGTTTTCCTGGTATTATATGGCAAAAGGCTAACAGCACATCCAGCAATATAATGCTTCAAACTGGCAATATTTTAATGTTGCTCAGTGCAAAGTGCAAAAATACATTTTGTTAGCATGCACAAGTGCTGTTTTCAGATAGACATTTTTATAGCAATTGAAGGATTTATGCCCAGCTGAAATGTATATTTTATTGTAACTTATGTTAATAACATTGGATTTCACTATTAACACACACATTTCAATTCTGACATATATATTTTGGGCATAATTGGTGACTGACATATGATCCATGCTACTGTATGTTATCTGTCTAGTTGGCTAATATTTGCCTTCTCGCTAAACGCGCACACTGTCCACACAAATACATTTCTTTTTCTGTCATTCAACTCCCTCTGCCGCTCACTTCTCCTTCTACTATGCAGTATCTGCCTTTATATTCAGACAGGCAGCTTCTCCTCTGTTGCAAACTTTCCTCCCACATGCAAGGGCTTAGGGATGATTTAAAAATAAAAATAAAACATTTCAGGCTGACTTCATTCTATATCCCATTTATATGAATTTAATTGTAATGTCTTGTCCTGGAAATGTTGGTATTTATTGGTTACAAAGTTGGTTCCTAAATAATAATAATAATAATAATAATGCAGAAGTTATAGTATATAGATTGCTATAGTACATTGTGATCTAATAGGCATGTTATGTGTGTGTGTGTGTGTGTATATAGCAACCATTTTTTTCTGTTTTAAATGTTGGCGGGGGGGGGGGGGGCTGCTTGGATTCTCGCACCTGGGCCCTATGGTTTCTAGTTACGCCCCTGCTTTTGATGTACCTTATAAAAACATTAGGCTATTGACTTTGAAATGCACCAAACAAGTTGTCCCAAGCGTTTGCTATTATACCCTATGCCAATTCCCTCATTTCCTAGATTCCTTCTTCCTTAATAAAACAAATTAACATTTCTTCTGTTGCAAAATGTTGCATCTGATAAAACTGTCTAGTAGAATCTAACTCAAAATTAAACTCCATCAGATATATTTATGAATAAAATCATGAGGTATTTTACACAACAGCCATCTGATAGTTTTATTGGATCTCACAAGATGGAATTATTTAATTTTTTGGTAAAAAAAACATTTTTTTTTTTTTAATATATGCAAATTATTTTAAACAGCTATGGTTGTGTATTTATATATAAAATAAAAATAAAGGAATACCCACTAAATGAATGCACTGAAACATCTACTGCTTATAAAAATTCCACCAAAGCTTACAATTCGATTAACATGTATCTTCACTCTATGGTCTAACACACAATATGTATGATCAAAAATAGATGATTCTGCTAATATAATTAACCAACCGCATTAAACCCTATTGTTACCCTGAACCAACAAGGCAATCCCTAAATGTGACCCAGCCCCTCAACAATAAAGACTGTCTGAACCATGCAATCATTTTAGACCCTAATGACTGACCCTTTCCCCAACTCCATTTAAACTTTAATAGCTTAACTAAAAACCCAGATTACAGTTAGGGGTAGTAGCAGTGGGACCAGGCAATGGGTAAAGTTAAAAGAGAAAAGGCTGAGTTAATTGTTTTGGGGTAGGATTGCAGTTAGATGTAGTTGTTGTGAAGCTGTTCTTTGTTTAATATTGATGTGATGGTGGTGGGTACATATGTACTATAAGAACATGTGATATATTAACAGGGGTCTGAAGCTCCTTGTTTCTGGTCTTAGAAACCAACTATTAGAAGCTGCAATTATTTGCTAGTGACGCTTATATACAATGCTATTATTAAATAATTTGTAATGTTCTGATTGTGATGATAACTTTAACGTTATTCCATCATAGCAGCATGAATATGATATATTTATATTTACTGTTCATCTTGAGTACACTGAAGACTTTAATAAGCTGGAGTTTCATGCTATATGGTTTTACCAGTGACCTCCTGCCAGTGCTGCTAGGCAGTATGGGTAGGTTTTTGCTGTGATGGTGGAGGTCTATTACAAAGAAGGAGACACTCAAGCTTCAGAGATAGAAGTCTCTGGGATATGAACTGACAGTACTACATGATGTAGACGCTACATGAACAGGTAATACATGAACTGCCAATCCGGTTACTTATATGTTATTTTGCCATGCTTTCTAAATGACTTTCTTTATATTGGTAACCTTATTATTCTTATTTACAGTTATCCTGCACATTTGTAGTGGACAGTGTGGCACTAAACCTATTAAGGGACTGATAATTGTACTGCATATTTGGTGTAGCTATAATGCATTATAAAAGAAGGCGCCAACATAGTGCGGTTACCAATGGGATGGAACACGCTTAGTAAATAATACCAGATACTCACAGGATGAAAGACACTTGAGAAGTGTCACAGGTGCCTCCTGGACTCTCAGAGTTGTCCAGCTAACTCCCACTCCACTGTGGTGGTAAGGTTCCGCTTGTCTCTATCGATTAGGATGGCTCCGCTAGTGGTTGTGGCTCCCAGCCAGTATTCCAATAGGACTCTCTTGCGGTTTCACCTGAGGAAACGGTCACGTACAGACCGAGAAACGTTGTGTAAATAAAGTCTTGTTTTGATTTTATTACTGCAGCCACGAACTTTCTTTTCTGATATTTTTAATGGCAATATTGTAGTTTGTTACCACCGTCACAAACCACTTTTATCCTTGCTGTTTCACCTCTCACCGGAGAGCACGGATTTTAACTGGATAGCTGGATTTGGGGAAACCGCAAGAGAGTCCTATTGGAATACTGGCTGGGAGCCACAACCACTAGCGGAGCCATCCTAATCGATAGAGACAAGCGGAACCTTACCACCACAGTGGAGTGGGAGTTAGCTGGACAACTCTGAGAGTCCAGGAGGCACCTGTGACACTTCTCAAGTGTCTTTCATCCTGTGAGTATCTGGTATTATTTACTAAGCGTGTTCCATCCCATTGGTAACCGCACTATGTTGGCGCCTTCTTTTATCTTTTTTTCTATATAGTATCCACCCCTGGGTCACCAACAGGGATCTTTTGGAGAAGAGCCTGCCTACTGTGATTTGGACATTACGCCCATCATATATGTAACACTTTGAACTCTGATCATTGGGACTTTTTCACTATATTATTTTATAATTCTATCACATTGCTGTGTTTATTATTTACAGTGCCTTGCAGTTTTATCACCTTATTATTTTGGGGTGTTTGCTGCAAAGACACCACTATATTACGTTATCACTTTTACTATCTAAAAAGAATTTATTTGTTTCTTAATAACTCATTTGTATCCTAATATAATTTGATTGGGGTATTTTTCTATAACGATTTGTATCGTATAGTTATATATTTAGATTTTTAACACTGTGATTGTGTCTCACTGTCATACAGACAGTGGATTTTCAGACCATTGGCGCACTAATTATACACTAGCACTTTTATAATGCATTATAAGGTGCCACTTGGTTCCCTAAATCATATACTGAGTAGATGAATGAGAGGAAATAGATGATAGCTCTGTCAGAATCTTTGATGGCATTGTAAACATTGGTGATTATGTTGACATTGTATAGTAGACACTGGTTATTTCTTGACATTGTACTTGACGTTGTAGAGTAGACACTGGTGATTACATGACATTGTTCTTGACATGGTAGTAGACACTGGTGATTGCTTGATATTTAGATGAAGATTTTAATAATCATTGGAATAGGGATCATTAGAAATTGGGTTCTTTTAATAGTAAGTGATATTATGATACACTGAGCGAAACATGGGGTAGAAGCAGAGATGGTTAATGGAATAAGGTTGGTTAATGGTATGATCATTTTTCTTCATTCTTTTGATATCATTTGTTGAAAAGCATATCTATATATGCTCAGTAGCTACTGAGCATATTTAGATATGAATTTCAACAAAGGATATCTGATTTTCTTCATTCTTTTGATATCCTTTGTTGAAAAGCATATCTAAATATGCTCAGTAGCTACTGAGCATATTTAGATATGATTTTCAACAAAGGATATCGAAAGAATGAAGAAAACCAGATATCCTTTGTTGAAATTCATATCTAAATATGCTCAGTAGCTACTGAGCATATTTAGATATGATTTTCAACAAAGGATATCGAAAGAATGAAGAAAACCAAATATCCTTTATTGAAATTCATATCTAAATATGCTCAGTAGCTACTGAGCATATTTAGATATGATTTTCAACAAAGGATATCGAAAGAATGAAGAAAACCAGATATCCTTTGTTGAAAATCATATCTAAATATGCTCAGTAGATACTGATTGGTGGCTGCATATAGATATTGGCTTGACCATGTGCAATAGCTATTTCTTCAACAAAGGATATCTAAAGAATGAAGGCGTATCCGATTCCTAGCCACTGCCTCACCAGCCTCTGAAGTCACCGCACATCACTGCTTTCAGCATGACAATGCTCCCAAACACACCGCCCGGGCAACGAAGGAGTGGCTTCGTAAGAAGCATTTCAAGGTCCTGGAGTGGCCTAGCCAGTCTCCAGATCTCAACCCCATAGAAAACCTTTGGAAGGAGTTGAAAGTCCGTGTTGCCCAGCAACAGCCCCAAAACATCACTGCTCTAGAGGAGATCTGCATGCAGGAATGGCCAACATACCAGCAACAGTGTGTGACAACCTTGTGAAGACTTACAGAAAACGTTTGACCTATGTCACTGCCAACAAAGGATATATAACAAAGTATTGAGATGAACTTTTGATATTGACCAAATACTTATTTTCCACCATAATTTGCAAATAAATTCTTTCCAAATCAGACAATGTGATTGTCTGGATTTGTTTCCACATTTTGTCTCTCATAGTTGAGGTATACCTATGATGAAAATTACAGGCCTCTCTCATCTTCTTAAGTGGCAGAACTTGCACAATTGGTGGCTGACTAAATACTTTTTTGCCCCACTGTATATATATATATATATATATAATATATATATATATATATATATATATATATATATATATACAGTATCTCACAAAAGTGAGTACACCCCTCACATTTTTGTAAATGTTTTATTATATCTTTACATGTGACAATGCTAAAGAAATGTCACTTTGCTACAATGTAAAGTAGTGAGTGTACAGCCTGTATAACAGTGTACATTTGCTGTCCCCTCAAAATATCTCAACACACAGCCATTAATGTCTAAACCGTTGGCAACAAAAGTGAGTACACCCCTAAGTGGAAATGTCCAAATTGGACCCAATAAGCCATTTTTCCTCCCCGGTATCATGTGACTCATTCGTGTTACAAGGTCTCAGGTGTGAATGGGGAGCAGGTGTGTTACATTTGGTGTTATCGCTCTCACACTCTATCATACTGGTCACTGGAAGTTCAACATGGCACCTCATGGCAAAGAACTCTGAAGATCTGAAAAAAAATTGTTGATCTACATAAAGATGGCCTAGGCTATAAGAAAAGACTCTGAAACTGAGCTGCAGCACGGTGGGCAAGACCATACAGCGGTTTCACAGGACAGGTACCACTCAGAACAGGCCTCACCATGGTCGACCAAAGAAGTTGAGTGCACGTGCTCAGCGTCATATCCAGAGGTTGTCTTTGGGAAATAGACATATGAGTGCTGCCAGCATTGCTGCAGAGGTTGAAGGGGTAGGGGGTCAGCCTGTCAGTGCTCAGACCATATGCCACACACTGCATCAAATTGGTCTGCATGGCTGTCATCCCAGAAGGAAGCCTCTTCTAAAGATAATGCACAAGAAAGCTCGCACACTTTGATGAAGACAAGTAGACTAATTGGATTACTGGAAATGTCATGTGGTCCGATGAGACCAAGACAAACTTATTTGGTTCAAATGGTGTCAAGCGTGTGTGGCGGCAACCAGGTGTGGAGTACAAAGACAAGTGTGTCTTGCCTACAGTCAAGCATGGTGGTGGGAGTGTCATGGTCTGGGCCTGCATGAGTGCTGCCGGCACTGGGGAGCTTCAGTTCATTGAGGGAACCATGAATGCCAACATGTACTGTGACATACTGAAGCAGAGCATGATCTCCTCCCTTCAGAGACTGGGCCGCAGGGCAATATTCCAACATGATAACGACCCCAAACACACCTTCAAGTTTGACCACTGCCTTGCTAAAGAAGCTGAGGGTAAAGGTGATGAACTGGCCAAGCATGTCTCCAGACCTAAACCCTATTGAGCATTTGTGGGGCATCCTCAAACGGAAGGTGGGGGAGCGCAAGGTCTCTTAACATCCACCAACTCTGTGATGTCATCATGGAGGAGTGGAAGAGGACTCCAGTGGCAACCTGTGAAGCTCTCGTGAGCTCCATGCCCAAGAGGGTTAAGGCAGTGTTGAAAAATAATGGTGGCCACACAAAATATTGATATTTTGGGCCCAATTTGGACATTTCCACTTAGGGGTGTACTCACTTTTGTTGCCAACGGTTTAGACATTAATGGCTGTGTGTTGAGTTATTTTGAGGGGACAGCAAATTTACACTGTTATACATGCTGTACACTCACTACTTTACATTGTAGCAAAGTGTAATTTCTTTAGCGTTGTCACATAAAAAGATATAATAAAATATTTACAAAAATGTGAGGGGTGTACTCACTTTTGTGAGATACTGTATATATATATATATATATATATATATATATATATATATATATATATATATATAAAAATAAATAAATAGATAAATATATAACTATATATATATATATATATATAAAACTATATGTACAGTATATATATATATATATATATATATATATATATATATATATATAGTAGGGTTTCAGAGCTCAGCGCACATAGAAGGGAGAAAAACAAAAAACAAAACCAAATTATGGTGCAGTATGTCAGTACTAGGCAAATAAGAAGAAAGTGAGATAAGAGTTACTCACCTTATTAAACCTCAAACATGTGAGGTATGTTAGATGCGTGGAGGGGATATAATCCCTATCTGTGGTAAAGATGTTTCTTGACTGGTGTGCAGTACCTTCCAGCAAAACAAACTTGATATTCCTGGAGTTGATATCTGCTTGTCTTTTAAATAAACTTCTCCTCTCTGGAGTAAGGTAGAGAAACTTTATTTCTTGTTGTCTTTTTTCTTTTTTCTTGCTTTATTCTTGAAAAGCTTCTCCTCTCTGGAGTATGGTATAAACTTTATGTGTGTCAAACCAGTGTGCCCAGTTGACACACAGAGAGACCAGTGGCGGGTGATCTCTGCTATGATGAGTGTTGAAATTATGTTTACAGGGACAAAAAAGTGAATTATAAATAAAAACACTTTATTTTGATGTCCAATAAAATAATAAACTGATGTCCTCTTTAAAGTTCAGATACAAAAAAGTGTAAGGAACAGTAGATGAATATAATCCGGAAGTAGGTGTATTGTCAGTGCTGATGCAAACACAGCTGACTGATATAGTTGGTAATATAGTGAAGAAATCATAGCAAATGGTTCTGTAGGCTGCTGGAGCAGCAGCTAAAATCCTGGTAGTTATTTGAGCTGTTAAAACGCTCTATGTGTCCGGAGGGTTGTGGATCCTCAAGCCTGTCAGTGACAGGGTCCGTTGGTGAAGAATGATGCTCGGTCTCGCCGGACCGGAAGTGACGTCAAAAGTGGGCGTGCCCTTACGCGTTTCGTGAACTACGTTCACTTCATCAGAGGGTATGCCCACATAGCACTGGGAAGCGCTTATATGGCGTGTCAGTGCTGCTTATTGTAATTAGCTGTGATATTAGTGTTTTTAGCTTTAACAGATTGCTTGTACATTATGTTTTTATTGCATAATTAAAAAATGGACTTAATACCTTGTTTGCAGATATATGATACATGAATAATACATAAAAATCAAAAAACGTTTGCTTGTGAGTACCGATCTTTACCTATGTGTTTAAACCAGCTAAGAGCTACATGAAAATTACCAAAGGGGTAATTCATTTGTGCTTATAAATGTTGAAAGGCAATGTACAAAAACACTGGGATTATTTAGCCTACATTGACTGAAGATTTACCTATGTGTTTATATTTTGTACGAATAACGTTAACCTAGGTTCTAAAAAATTATATATATATATCTATTTGGTGCATGAACAGACTTAGAACTTGCTTTAGACAAATCTCAGGGAATAAATAAGCTGTTAAAAGCCTGGAACTTACAGTGCCTAAATTTTACCTATGTGTTTAACCGAAATTTAGAGCAACACTAAATCTATTAGATTAATAAGGGTGATTATCATTGATATGTTATAGAGGGACAATTTCATATGGATAGTGAAACCTATATACCTGGGAAATTCATCATGGATTTACCTATGTGTTTATTTGGCAAAGGAAGGATTTAGGTATGGATAAACATGAAAATGTTTATGATGGTTATTTAAGATGCCTACTCAGTGACATGTACATATATGTATTATTAATCTATATAAATATTTATGAGTCACAAAGGTATGTGAAAAATGACCTTATTGATTTTTAAGGATATTTAAAGATTTTTAAAGAATTTTTGAAGAATTTTTTTTAAAGAAATGCGGCCAAGTCTATATCTTCAGGGTCGGCTCTAAGGGGGGGCATTGGGGGCAATGCCCCCCCCCCCCCAAATGGAATGCTGTGCCCCCCAGGGCAAAATAAGTGATTTAAAAAAATATTTTTTTATTTTTTTTTTACATTTTAAAAGTAACGGAACGTCCAGTGTCCCAAATGTCGCATCAACCATTTGCAGCCACTGGACCCTGGAGATCCGCCACTGGAGGGCCCAGCTAATTTCTTTACTCTCCTCTATTTACAACCAGATAACAAATAAAGTTGCATTCCCCTGCTTGTGCTCTCACAGTTAACCTAGGGCTTACAATGCCCCTCCTCCTGCTAGCCCACATACTACAGAGCTGAAGTGTATGAGAGTAGTATCCCTTCCCTATTGTGCTTTATATCCTGGCAGCCACAGATAAAGAAGCAAATTGGGAATTCCTTGGTTTTCCCACTGCAGGTCACACAAAACAAGTGTGCATTGTGCCTGCTTTATCTGCAGTGATCAGTTTAAAATGTGTGTCAGATTATAGGTGCTCAAATACACACACTTCAAATGTAGCTGTGGGACAATGAGTGAAATAGCCGTTATGTTTATTATTTACATGTTTCAAAACATCTACTATTTGTCCCCAAGGTTGTTTTATTTTATATATATATATATATATATATATATATATATATATATATATATATATATATATATATAGTTGAGTTTCAGAGTTCAGCGCACATAGAATGGAGAAAAACAAAAACAAAACCAAATTATGGTGCAGTATGTCAGTACTAGGCAATCAAAAACTAAACGTGAGATTTAAATGTGCTCACCTTATTTAACCTCAAACATGTGAGGTATGTTGGAAGCATGGAGGGGATGTAATCCCTATCTGTGGTAAAGATGTTTCCAGCTGGTATGCAGAAACTTTTAGCAGGTGGAAATATTGATATCCCTGGAGTAGAAATATGTTGGTATTTCAGACAAACTTCTCCTCTCTGGAGTTAGGTAGAGACACTTTAATTCTTTTTGCTGGATTTCTTTTCTTGTTACTGTTTATTTCTTTTCTCCTTCTTTATACTTGAAAGGCTTCTCCTCTCTGGAGTATGGTATAAACTTTATGTATGCAAACCAATTAGTGCTCAGTTTACATACTATGAGATCAATTGTGGATATTAATTGCAGCACTCATGAGATGTGTATAAATGATGCTTGCAAGGACAAAAAGTGAAATTTAAAATAAAAACAGTTTTATTTTCCAATGTCCAATAAAAAATGATAAACAGAAATCCTCTTTGATAATAGTCCAGATCAGGGACAGAAATAGGTGAGCAGATGAAATATAGTATATTTCTCTAAATCCGGTAGTGTTTTTTTCTTATCAAGGCTGGTGCAAAAACAGCTAGCTGATAAAAATTAGTGATATTGTGGTATAGGATGCTGTAAGTACAGCTGAAGGTAAATTCCTTGCGGTGGTTTTGATCTCTGAAAAGCTCCCAGAGTTCAGGTGGATAAGTTGGTGTTTATGATGGAAAACCGTAATAAATAGTTACATGAACTGCTGTAAATACAGCTAGATGATGATTCCTTGTGGTTTTTTGAGCTCTAGATAGCTCACAATATCCGGATGGATGTGGATTCTTAAGCCTGTCAGTGACAGGGTCCGTTGCTGAAGTGTTTGAAGCTTGGTCTCCCTGGACAGGAAGTGACGTCAGAAGTGGGCGTGCCCTTACGCGTTTCGTGAATTACATTCACTTCATCAGAGGGTATATGATATGGTATATATATATATATATACACACACACACACACATACACACAATACACACACTGTGTATATATATATATATATATATATATATATATATATATATATTGTTTGTGTATATATATATATATATATATATGTGTATATACATATATACCATGTGTATGTGTGTGTATATATATATTTATATAGTCAAAAAAGGGATTTAGTAAAGGGACTTCTGTGTATAAATATTTGTAACGCCACCATGTGGATATCTATTCCACTCAACCCCTTATGCAGGTTTAAAGGACAAATCACTGTAGAAAACCGCAATATCCAAAATTCAAAAGCACAAACATCCCCTCAAGCAAAAACATCAGGAACAAAATGCATCATTGAAGTAAACAGGTGAGTTCCATGTAGGGCAAACAGTAAATACTGAATACGTCGCCCTCCAATAGGCAGTACAGTGTTGCCACAGGATATCGATAGCAATACCCAAACAGCTAGTAGCTGTGCGACTCACCCTTCTTGCTTGTAGTTTCAAACTCGTACCTTGAAAGTCCTGCTGTATGCTTCGTGACCCACGGCGTCTAAGACAGCCTCGATGCCTCTATCCAGCCGGTTCCGGTCATGTGATGGGCATCGGCCGTCACAGCCAATGGGATGCTTAGCCTACCAGGAGGCTTGCAGGATTCAGCGTCGGAGGGGATGCCCAATATCGTGAATAGTAGGGGGAGTGGAGTAGAGGCACGCTCCTGGTGCAGCCCAGAATCCTGGCAAGATAAACATCAAGCGAAAAAACTGATATCCAGGCTGCGTTTAAAAACCAATGTCTTTATTAAATTCCACTTGGGATAAAAATGCAATAAGAAGAAAGGGGGGATCCAGCATAACAGTGTTACCAAATTTGTTCCGCTAACATGTTTCGGTAAAGACCGTAATCATAGCTGATTGGAAACTGGTGTGCTGGCTATTTAAAAGACAAAATCAACACTCATTGGACAAAATTAAGACCAATAGAATAAGTACACTGTTGGGCATAAAGCGTAAAAAAGTGAAAGAACTAATACACCCTGACATGTTAGTACATATGTATGTACACTCACATAGCACATTACAAAATATAAGATATAACATCAGTGTGTGTGCTGCAAACAATACAAAAGAAAGAAATAAAAATGAAATAAACACATGAACAAATGAATGAATGATTGAAGGCAAACATTAGGGGCATGAAATACTCTCATAGATCGAATATATACAAATGTAGAAATTTAGAAAAATATATATATACACAAATATAGAAAAAGTAAGAACACATACCAAAAGTGCACAGGCCATCTAGCATATAGCAATATAGTTGAACTAATATATAATCTTGCATACAAAAGCATACATGTATATATGGAGAAGATGAAGGTATATCTCTAAACATGCCTATACTATATGTATATATAGATAAGAACGTGTTATATCGCTAAAACAATATACAGCTAGATAAATGTGGCCTGCTAAAGTGACTACAACTCAAACACAAGAAAAAAGATAACTGTGCTATACTATATCCCTGTTGTATATCGCAATTGTATTTAGCATAAAAACCCTATCTAACATGAGTGTAAGACCTCAGATGCGTATCAATATACACGGGTAACAGTGACCTATATAGGGAAATGGAGTAATTGAAAATACAACAGCACTAAAATAATATACTCAGTAGATACCGTTAAATGAGTGTAGTGTGGTGTAAAAAGTACAGAGCAATACAAATATACTGCACTTAAGATATGTGTAAAAGAGCAGGAAAAAAGGGGGGCCCTATCTTAAAGGGATGTGATTAAAATCGAGAGGAAGCTTTAAGGATATAAACCATCAGGAAAGAATTTAATAAAGACATTGGTTTTTAAACGCAGCCTGGATATCAGTTTTTTCGCTTGATGTTTATCTTGCCAGCATTCTGGGCTGCACCAGGAGCGTGCCTCTACTCCACTCCCCCTACTATTCACGATATTGGGCACTCCCCCTACTATTCACGATATTGGGCATCCCCTCCGACGCTGAATCCTGCAAGCCTCCTGGTAGGCTAAGCATCCCATTGGCTGTGACGGCCGACGCCCATCACATGACCGGAACCGGCTGGATAGAGGCATCGAGGCTGTCTTAGACGCCGTGGGTCACGAAGCATACAGCAGGACTTTCAAGGTACGAGTTTGAAACTACAAGCAAGAAGGGTGAGTCGCACAGCTACTAGCTGTTTGGGTATTGCTATCGATATCCTGTGGCAACACTGTACTGCCTATTGGAGGGCGACGTATTCAGTATTTACTGTTTGCCCTACATGGAACTCACCTGTTTACTTCAATGATGCATTTTGTTCCTGCTGTTTTTGCTTGAGGGGATGTTTGTGCTTTTGAATTTTGGATGTTGCGGTTTTCTACAGTGATTTGTCCTTTAAACCTGCATAAGGGGTTGAGTGGAATAGATATCCACATGGTGGCGTTACAAATATTTATACACAGAAGTCCCTTTACTAAATCCCTTTTTTGACTGTTCTATTTCTATGCTTGCTGGTAGCATATTAAGTAATAAGGGACTTTCACACAGCTCCTAAATGGAGGGATCCAGCATTATGAACTATTACTCCCTGCTGCCTTTAACAGAAAGAGGTTATAATAATGATGAACTGGACACAGTTTTTTCAACGGATATCTCTACATACACCCTGAGTACCCTTTTTGATGATATTGAGAAGCTTCTCATAAAAGAACATAGATTACAGTTTGAGATCTGGACTTTTGAAAAATATATTAAATTGAACATTGTCCCTAGGGGTCTCAGACTTAACAAATATCCCACCTTTGAGGTCTCTGATCAGGAGTTCGTTGAGACCTGGAACACAGTACTCACGGAATGTTCAATCAGATTAATGCATTTATTGATTATGTATAAAACCAAATTGCTTACTGCTGTTAGAGGTGAAATTGAAAAACTGCAGATTGAATTGATTAATAGGAAATTAGAACCTGACTATCCCAAGTTTGATGGCATTTTGAGATTGACCCTATCTGAATCTAAGAAAGAAATTTTAGATACTAAACACTCTAAATATCTTAGGGATCAGTCAGACTACGATAACAAGTTAGTGTATGTGTGGCATCACTCTAGAAATACTCCCAGAAATAATTCCAATAATAGGAGAGGTAGATCTAGGAGCAGGAGTAGAGGGAGAGGTAGAGGTAGAGGTAGGGCACAACCACTACAACAACAGCACACCTCCCTTAACCACTCAGCTACTAATAAATCTTCAGGCAGTGAGGGGGACTCAGGGGATGACTATGGTGCCTCAGGGGGTGAAGAATTTATAGAACCACCCAGGGGAATTTTGAAAAATACATTAGGTACACACAAACAAGTGAGCATAAATGATGCCACGAATACTTTAGCTGTTATACCTAAGACTTCACACAAACAGGGCACAAATATTGCTAAAAATACACAAAATAAGGCACATAATGCCAAGGGCACGAAATATGTAAGTAATATGAATCAGAGTACAGTTAACGAGATGAATACCATAGGAGAGGATCGTAGGGCCTTTGACCAGGTTTTTCAACAGGCACAGACCAAAACTGGGATAGGGCAAGAGAAGAGGTACCCACAGAGGATAAACAAGAGTACCAAATACCAATGACATCTAATAATGACAACACCTCTAATGTAATTAATCTCTCCAGTGCAACTTTATCTAATATGCAATTAAAAGTACTTAGTTATGGTCTGAATTTCTCTCCAACCACTTCATTTAACCTCTTCAATACTTTGCTAGATGTTAATAGATTGATTAGAAATTTAACTTTGAATTTTTTTTTCCATAATTCTGACAATGCTTCAGGGACTGGTGAACTGTTGGTACAATCTCAAAAGTCCACCTCTGATACCACACAACTTTCGTTTTCTGAGTCCTGTGATTTGATGTCACTGTATGAACTTAGTAGACAGGGGACGAATGGGACTGCTACAGGGACTGTAAGAAGTCACAGCGGTTTTAAGAAAACATCTGACTTTTATCCCCTGCAATGTCGTGGTCCGGCCTTGGAAACTTTTTTCAAGAGAATTGAGAGGGACCTCACTTCCTTGGCCTCTAATAATATTGAGACCAAGAATTGGAGGCCTAACTTATCCTTCAGAGAAAGACAGGCACTATTAGAGCTACAACAAAATGAAAATCTGGTCATTAGGTCCGCCGATAAAGGCGGATCTGTTGTGGTCTTGGACAAATCAGAATATGTTAAGGAGGCCCATAGACAACTCCACAATGATGTAAATTATCAGAGACTTGATAGGGATCCTACTGGGCGCTTCCAGAAAGAGCTTAGGTGCCTTTTGGATGATGGTTTGGAGGATGGGTTTTTTGACCGTGATACATATGAGTATCTGTTGGTAGATCATCCGGTGGTGCCCATCTTCCACCATCTTCCAAAGGTACACAAATCTTTAATAGAGGTACAGGGAAGGCCTATAGTCAGTGGGATAGGCTCCCTTTTGGAACACCTGTCCCAGTGGCTAGATAGCATACTGTTTCCTATAGTAGCCTCACTACAGAGCTACCTTAAGGATACCAAAGATCTATTAAATCTTGTGGATACCTTTTGTTGGGATCTTGATAGGCACAAGTGGTTAACAATAGATGTGGTATCACTGTATTCCACAATTCCACATAAGGAAGGCCTAAAAGCTCTGTCTTATATGTTGGAAAACCTATCAGATTTGGACAGTGATATGGTGAAGTATGTGGTGAGGGTAACTGGTTTTGCTTTGACACACAACTATTTCCGTTTTGGGGAGCAATACTATCTCCAGAGGTGTGGGACAGCTATGGGGGCCAAATTTGCGCCCTCATATGCCAACATCTTCATGGGTTGGTGGGAGCTGTCCCACATCTATGGAGATAGGAATACACATAGACACAATATCGCCTTTTATAGGCGGTACATTGACGATCTGCTCTTCATATGGCAGGGATCTGAGGATTCTTTGTCTGAATTCGTAGGTCTTCTAAATTCCAATAATGTCGGCCTGAGTTTTACATTTGAGACTAATTCTAGAACCATTAACTACTTAGACCTTACTTTGACTGCAGGGGATGATG
The DNA here is from genome assembly GCF_027579735.1 of Bombina bombina. Classification (NCBI taxonomy): domain Eukaryota; kingdom Metazoa; phylum Chordata; class Amphibia; order Anura; family Bombinatoridae; genus Bombina; species Bombina bombina. The sequence continues at coordinate 790,056,114 of NC_069504.1, read as the reverse complement.
GAAAGATTATAAGCAATATGTATAGGAAACCTATATCGAAAAACACATTGCTTCATGCAAAGAGCTGCCACCCCGCACATGTCCCTATGGCAGTAGCCAAGGGACAGCTCATAAGGGTCAAACGGAACTGCAGTAATAGTGATCACTATAAAGTGCAAAGTAGAGACATGCAAAAAAGACTCAGAGAAAGAGGATATCCTGGGCATCTGGTAGATAGAGCTCAGAGACAGGTCGACCTTTTGGATCGGCAGTCCCTTTTAAATAGATCCAATTGTACTAAGACTGATGTGGACATTAATACCTCACATAAAGTGACATTTGTGACGGATTTCAGTACTGACTACAGAGAAATATGTAAGATTGTCAAAAAACATTTCAGTCTACTTTCTGCAGATGACAGCCTTGTTAGTTGTGTGGAGGGAGGCTTACGTTGCTCCTATAGGAAGAACAGAACTCTAGGCAATATACTGGCCCCCTCAGAAGTTTTAACTAAGAAACCAGACAGACAAAGCTCTTGGTTGCAACATAGGGGGATGTACAGGTGCGGCAAATTGAGATATAGACCTTGTGAGTTTATCATTATTTCTGATGAGTTTAGGTCAGAGGTCACTGGAGAGATTTTTAAGATATCAACTTGCCTAAACTGTACATCTTCCTATGTTATCTATTTACTTTACTGTATTGAGTGCCATTTACAGTATGTAGGACTCACTACTACGGATGTAAACACTAGAATTAGAAACCACCTTTCTACAATCAAACTAGGCGAAGCTAGTACCCCCTTGGTTAAACACTTTCGGAATTTTCACAACAAAAGTAATGCCACATTTAGATGGCAGGCTATTGAACATTTCAAGGCACCACCTAGAGGAGGTGACAGGAATCAACTGCTGGGCAAGCGTGAGATGTTTTGGATTTTTAAATTGCGTACTAGAGTACCAGAGGGTTTAAACTCTGAATTTGATTTGATTAATTATTGGAAATAATCCATATTACCTCACACGCTTGCCCAGCATCTTTCCTGATGGTTTATATCCTTAAAGCTTCCTCTCGATTTTAATCACATCCCTTTAAGATAGGGCCCCCCTTTTTTCCTGCTCTTTTACACATATCTTAAGTGCAGTATATTTGTACTGCTCTGTACTTTTTACACCACACTACACTCATTTAACGGTATCTACTGAGTATATTATTTTAGTGCTGTTGTATTTTCAATTACTCCATTTCCCTATATAGGTCACTGTTACCCGTGTATATTGATACGCATCTGAGGTCTTACACTCATGTTAGATAGGGTTTTTATGCTAAATACAATTGCGATATACAACAGGGATATAGTATAGCACAGTTATCTTTTTTCTTTTTCTTGTGTTTGAGTTGTAGTCACTTTAGCAGGCCACATTTATCTAGCTGTATATTGTTTTAGCGATATAACACGTTCTTATCTATATATACATATAGTATAGGCATGTTTAGAGATATACCTTCATCTTCTCCATATATACATGTATGCTTTTGTATGCAAGATTATATATTAGTTCAACTATATTGCTATATGCTAGATGGCCTGTGCACTTTTGGTATGTGTTCTTACTTTTTCTATATTTGTGTATATACAGGGAGTGCAGAATTATTAGGCAAGTTGTATTTTTGAGGATTAATTTTATTATTGAACAACAACCATGTTCTCAATGAACCCAAAAAACTCATTAATATCAAAGCTGAATATTTTTGGAAGTAGTTTTTAGTTTGTTTTTAGTTATAGCTATTTTAGGGGGATATCTGTGTGTGCAGGTGACTATTACTGTGCATAATTATTAGGCAACTTAACAAAAAACAAATATATACCCATTTCAATTATTTATTTTTACCAGTGAAACCAATATAACATCTCAACATTCACAAATATACATTTCTGACATTCAAAAACAAAACAAAAACAAATCAGTGACCAATATAGCCACCTTTCTTTGCAAGGACACTCAAAAGCCTGCCATCCATGGATTCTGTCAATGTTTTGATCTGTTCACCATCAACATTGCGCGCAGCAGCAACCACAGCCTCCCAGACACTGTTCAGAGAGGTGTACTGTTTTCCCTCCTTGTAAATCTCACATTTGATGATGGACCACAGGTTCTCAATGGGGTTCAGATCAGGTGAACAAGGAGGCCATGTCATTAGATTTTCTTCTTTTATACCCTTTCTTGCCAGCCACGCTGTGGAGTACTTGGACGCGTGTGATGGAGCATTGTCCTGCATGAAAATCATGTTTTTCTTGAAGGATGCAGACTTCTTCCTGTACCACTGCTTGAAGAAGGTGTCTTCCAGAAACTGGCAGTAGGACTGGGAGTTGAGCTTGACTCCATCCTCAACCCGAAAAGGCCCCACAAGCTCATCTTTGATGATACCAGCCCAAACCAGTACTCCACCTCCACCTTGCTGGCGTCTGAGTCGGACTGGAGCTCTCTGCCCTTTACCAATCCAGCCACGGGCCCATCCATCTGGCCCATCAAGACTCACTCTCATTTCATCAGTCCATAAAACCTTAGAAAAATCAGTCTTGAGATATTTCTTGGCCCAGTCTTGACGTTTCAGCTTGTGTGTCTTGTTCAGTGGTGGTCGTCTTTCAGCCTTTCTTACCTTGGCCATGTCTCTGAGTATTGCACACCTTGTGCTTTTGGGCACTCCAGTGATGTTGCAGCTCTGAAATATGGCCAAACTGGTGGCAAGTGGCATCTTGGCAGCTGCACGCTTGACTTTTCTCAGTTCATGGGCAGTTATTTTGCGCCTTGGTTTTTCCACACGCTTCTTGCGACCCTGTTGACTATTTTGAATGAAACGCTTGATTGTTCGATGATCACGCTTCAGAAACTTTGCAATTTTAAGAGTGCTGCATCCCTCTGCAAGATATCTCACTATTTTTGACTTTTCTGAGCCTGTCAAGTCCTTCTTTTGACCCATTTTGCCAAAGGAAAGGAAGTTGCCTAATAATTATGCACACCTGATATAGGGTGTTGATGTCATTAGACCACACCCCTTCTCATTACAGAGATGCACATCACCTAATATGCTTAATTGGTAGTAGGCTTTCGAGCCTATACAGCTTGGAGTAAGACAACAGGCATAAAGAGGATGATGTGGTCAAAATACTCATTTGCCTAATAATTCTGCACACAGTTTATATATTTTTCTAAATTTCTACATTTGTATATATTCGATCTATGAGAGTATTTCATGCCCCTAATGTTTGCCTTCAATCATTCATTCATTTGTTCATGTGTTTATTTCATTTTTATTTCTTTCTTTTGTATTGTTTGCAGCACACACACTGATGTTATATATATATTTTGTAATGTGCTATGTGAGTGTACATACATATGTACTAACATGTCAGGGTGTATTAGTTCTTTCACTTTTTTACGCTTTATGCCCAACAGTGTACTTATTCTATTGGTCTTAATTTTGTCCAATGAGTGTTGATTTTGTCTTTTAAATAGCCAGCACACCAGTTTCCAATCAGCTATGATTACGGTCTTTACCGAAACATGTTAGCGGAACAACTTTGGTAACACTGTTATGCTGGATCCCCCCTTTCTTCTTATTGCATTTTTATCCCAAGTGGAATTTAATAAAGACATTGGTTTTTAAACGCAGCCTGGATATCAGTTTTTTCGCTTGATATATATATATATATATATATATATATATATATATACTGTGTGTGTATATGTGTATATATATATACATATATATATATGTGTGTGTGTATATATGTGTGTATATATGTGTGTGTGTATATGTGTATATATATATATATATATATATATATATATGTATATAATTTGTGTGTATATACATACTGTATATACTGTGTGTGTGCTGGTAAATATCATTAATAATATCTGTACAAGTAATGTACTGTTTGGCACTCAAACTTATTGTCACGTAAAAGCTTATTTGATCATTAGTAGGGTCATTGGTAGAGCTACACATGCAAACAGTGTCCACTGGCTGTGTCATATGTGGGAGACATTCCTGAGATATGACAAATGTAACCCCTGCACTGCCATAAATCTGGTAAATGTAACTGCTGCGGCACTGCCAGACATAAATGTAACCCCTATACTCCTTGACATATGACACATGTAACCGCTGCACTTCCAGAAATATAAACAAATCTAACTCCTGCACAGCCAGATATCTAATAAATGTAACCCCTGGACTGCCACAGTAGGTCTGCTCTTATTTTGACTCTCATACATGCTTTTTAAATGCGTGCCCCCTCGTGAAAAAAAAATGCCCCCCATTTCATTCGTTCTGGAGCCGACCCTGTATATGTTTATTGAGACCTGTTGGTTGTAATGAATTTAAATGATGAATCCAGCAGGTTTCTCTTTTCTGAGCTGTAAAAGTCTTTCCTTTCCTTTAGAGGCTTAAATTTGCTTTATTGCTCTTACTGTAAACTCATCACTGTTCTTATTGTGATAGGCTTCAAAATGTTTGCCGATACCGTATTCTGAATCGGCATCTTTAATGTTGTTTATGTGTTCGAGCACGTATCTCTTTAGGCTTCTCTTTGTCCGCCCTATATAGATTTTTTTGCAAGAACATTCTAATAGATACACTATGTATTCAGATTTACAGTTGAGAAAACTTTCTATTGGTACCTGTTCATCTTTGTTGTTAATGATCCATTTATTTATTTATTTGCTTTTGTTTGTATGACTACAGCATACGCAATTTTTTCTTCCACATTTAAAGAAGCCTTTAATAAGTGGATTTTTTTCTTTAATTTTTGTTTTCTTTAAAGCAGTTGGTGCCAGAATGTTTTTTATGCACTTACTTTTGCTATAAGTGACTTTGGGTGGTCCAATGATGTTTGCTAAAACTGGGTCCCTTTTCAGTACCCCCCAGTGTTTGTTTAAGATTTTTTCTATGTGTTTGGCCCCTTTGGTATATGTGGTGATATATTGGGTTGTTTCATATTTATTTTCCTTCTCAGGATCGGTGGTCTTAGTTAGTGATGTCCCGAACTGTTCGCCCGCGAACGGTTCACAGTGAACATAGGTTGTTCGCGTTCGCGTTTGTGGGCGAACACATGGCGATGTTCGATCCGCCCCTATGTGTCATCATTGTGGAAACTTTGACCCTTTATGTCACAGCCGCCTGACACATTAGAGCCAATCAACATCAGACACTCCCTCACAGACACTCCCAGCTACTCGGAATCCGCCATTTTAGACTCATAACGACCTTGCTTTTTTAATGAGAGGACGTGTTGTGTTTTTACTCCTGACATTAATAGGAAAAACATAGCTAGGCTAGTGTATTTACAGTCCAGAAGGACTCCACTCATCTCTGCTGCAAGCACAGCACCCCAAAAAGCCCTTTTTAGGGCTATATTTCGTGCCGTTTTTTTTTTTTTTTTTTTTTTTATTTTATTAGCATTTGCCTGGCTTTCAGCTGTGTGTTTAAGGCTCACAGCATATGCTGTGACTACTGCCACCACTGATATCTCCCTAACAACATTAGTTTAAATTGAACTAACTCAAAAATATAATTATTTTTCTAGTGTAATTTTTTTTCATTTTCTATCAGGCCAGTGTCACACAGCATATACTCTGGTTCATTGCTCTGTGCCAGCCAGCAGCCAGCAGTGTTAATATCCGTTTATAACATTATTTTTAATTTTAAAAAAAAACACAAAAAAATATTTTTCTAGTGTAATCTAATTACATTTACTATCATGCCTGTGTCTGTCAGGCTCACTCAGCATTAATATACCTCTTTTTTTTTCAGTCTTTTGGTTAATTGGTCTGTGCCAGGCAGCCACCCAGCACTCATATCTATTTTTCTTTCACCTTAATTTTAATATAAAAAAAAAAAAAGTTTAAATTTGTTTGCTAGTGTAATCAAATCTAATTTTCTATCCGGCCTGTGTGTTTTGCTGACATAGAGAGCCTACTGTGTTTACTTGCCGCCCTCCCTAGTCTATGAGCCATGACTCATATGTGTTTAACCTTTTTTTAATTTCCCCCCCCAAAAAATAATTTCAATCATTTTTCTAGTGTAATCTAATAGTATTTTCTATCAGGCGTGTGTGTATCCGACATACATAGCCTACTGTTTTTAATAGCTGCCCTTCCAAGGCTATCAGCCACGACTCATATGCTTAACCTTTTTCTTAAAATTTCCAAAAAAAGTCTTTAAATCATTATGCTAGTGTAATCTAATTGTATTTTCTATCAGGCCTGTGTCTAACTGTCTATCTGACTTACACAGCATACTGTTGTTATAAATACTGCCCTACGTAGCAGCCAGCCAGTGCGACCACTCATAGAGTCATATGTGCATTGCACTTCTTAACATAATTTTAATATTAAAATCTAAAATTTTAAAATATTTTGCTAGTGTAATGTAACTTAATTTTCTATCAGTCCTGTGTTTTTGTCACTTACACAGCATACTGTGTTAAATTACTGCCCTACCTACCATCCACGACTCATATCTGCCAGCCTGTCTGCCAGGCCCAAGTAGCCAATTAGTGGCACCAATCACAATTCTTGTAACAGTAATAAAAAAAAAAAACATAATTTTTTGGACTGCAAATATTCAGTCTCCTAGGGCCATTGAATTTCATATACCTCCTGCCTGCCACTGCCAGCCTTTTGTGCCAGGCCGTCTAGCCAACTATTTACACCAATCATAATTGTTGTCACAGTCAGACAGTATAGTTATTAATTTAAATAAAAAAATTTTTTAGTGTTGATCTTAACCCTCAGTTTGCTTGTGCCTTTGAATTGCACTTTTCTACAGCCTTCCAAGCCTGTGTGCCAGGCCTACTTCAAAAATATTTACACCAATCATATTTGTTGTGACAGTATTCTAATAATTAAAAATAAAAATTTTTGGTAATAGTTGCTGTGATTTGAATCGTCAGTTTGCTGGTGCCATTGAAACGCACTTTCCTCCTGCCTTGCAGCCTGCTGTGAGCCAGGCCCCCACCTAGCCAATTGTTGTCAGCAATCATATTTCTGTTAACAGTATTGCAAAAATTGTCAATCATCACTGTTTAGACTGTCAGTAATCAGTCTCCTAGTGTTCTTGAATTGCATCTCCCTCCTGCCTGCCATCCTTTTGTGCCAGGCCGTCTAGCCAACTATTTACACCAATCCTATTTTTTTGTCACAGTATAGTTAATAATTAAAATTAAAAAAATCTTTATTGTTGATGATCTTAACCCTCAGTTTGCTCGTGCCTTGGAATTGCAGTTTTCCACAGCCTTCCAAGCCTGTGTGCCAGGCCTACTTAAAAAATATTTACACCAATCATATTTGTTGTGACAGTATTCTAATAATTAAAAATTAAAATTTTTGTTAATAGTTGCTGTGATTTGAATTGTCAGTTTGCTGGTGCCAATGAAACGCACTTTCCTCCTGCCTTGCAGCCTGCTGTGAGCCAGGCCCCCACCTAGCCAACTGTTGTCAGCAATCATATTTCTGTTAACAGTATTGCAAAAATTGTCAATCATCACTGTTTAGACTGTCAGTAATCAGTCTCCTAGTGTCCTTGAATTGCATCTCCCTCCTGCCTGCCATCCTTTTGTGCCAGGCCGTCTTGCCAACTATTTACACCAATCCTAATTTTTTGTCACAGTATAGTTACTAATTATAATTAAAAAAATCTTTATTGTTGATGATCTTAACCCTCAGTTTGCTCGTGCCTTTGAATTTAGTTTTCTACAGCCTTCCAAGCCTGTGTGCCAGGCCTACTTAAAAATTATTTACACCAATCATATTTGTTGTGACAGTATTCTAATAATTAAAAATTAAAATTTTTGGTAATAGTTGCTGTGATTTGAATCGTCAGTTTGCTGGTGCCATTGAAACGCACTTTCCTCCTGCCTTGCAGCCTGCTGTGAGCCAGGCCCCCACCTAGCCAATTGTTGTCAGCAATCATATTTCTGTTAACAGTATTGCAAAAATTGTCAATCATCACTGTTTAGACTGTCAGTAATCAGTCTCCTAGTGTCCTTGAATTGCATCTCCCTCCTGCCTGCCATCCTTTTGTGCCAGGCCGTCTTGCCAACTATTTACACCAATCCTAATTTTTTGTCACAGTATAGTTACTAATTAAAATTAAAAAAATCTTTATTGTTGATGATCTTAACCCTCAGTTTGCTCGTGCCTTTGAATTGCAGTTTTCTACAGCCTTCCAAGCCTGTGTGCCAGGCCTACTTAAAAAATATTTACACCAATCATATTTGTTGTGACAGTATTCTAATAATTAAAAATTAAAATTTTTGTTAATAGTTGCTGTGATTTGAATCGTCAGTTTGCTGGTGCCAATGAAACGCACTTTCCTCCTGCCTTGCAGCCTGCTGTGAGCCAGGCCCCCACCTAGCCAATTGTCTTCAGCAATCATATTTCTGTTAACAGTATTGCAAAAATTGTCAATCATCACTGTTTAGACTGTCAGTAATCAGTCTCCTAGTGTCCTTGAATTGCATCTCCCTCCTGCCTGCCATCCTTTTGTGCCAGGCCGTCTTGCCAACTATTTACACCAATCCTAATTTTTTGTCACAGTATAGTTACTAATTATAATTAAAAAAATCTTTATTGTTGATGATTTTAACCCTCAGTTTGCTCGTGCCTTTGAATTCAGTTTTCTACAGCCTTCCAAGCCTGTGTGCCAGGCCTACTTAAAAAATATTTACATTAATCATATTTGTTGTGACAGTATTCTAATAATTAAAAATTAAAATTTTTGGTAATAGTTGCTGTGATTTGAATCGTCAGTTTGCTGGTGCCATTGAAACGCACTTTCCTCCTGCCTTGCAGCCTGCTGTGAGCCAGGCCCCCACCTAGCCAATTGTTGTCAGCAATCATATTTCTGTTAACAGGATTGCAAAAATTGTCAATCATCACTGTTTAGACTGTTAGTAATCAGTCTCCTAGTGTCCTTGAATTGCATCTCCCTCCTGCCTGCCATCCTTTTGTGCCAGGCCGTCTTGCCAACTATTTACACCAATCCTAATTTTTTGTCACAGTATAGTTACTAATTAAAATTAAAAAAATCTTTATTGTTGATGATCTTAACCCTCAGTTTGCTCGTGCCTTTGAATTGCAGTTTTCTACAGCCTTCCAAGCCTGTGTGCCAGGCCTACTTAAAAAATATTTACACCAATCATATTTGTTGTGACAGTATTCTAATAATTAAAAATTAAAATTTTTGCTAATAGTTGCTGTGATTTGAATCGTCAGTTTGCTGGTGCCATTGAAACGCACTTTCCTCCTGCCTTGCAGCCTGCTGTGAGCCAGGCCCCCACCTAGCCAATTGTTGTCAGCAATCATATTTCTGTTAACAGTATTGCAAAAATTGTCAATCATCACTGTTTAGACTGTCAGTAATCAGTCTCCTAGTGTCCTTGAATTGCATCTCCCTCCTGCCTGCCATCCTTTTGTGCCAGGCCGTCTTGCCAACTATTTACACCAATCCTAATTTTTTGTCACAGTATAGTTACTAATTAAAATTAAAAAAATCTTTATTGTTGATGATCTTAACCCTCAGTTTGCTCGTGCCTTTGAATTGCAGTTTTCTACAGCCTTCCAAGCCTGTGTGCCAGGCCTACTTAAAAAATATTTACACCAATCATATTTGTTGTGACAGTATTCTAATAATTAAAAATTAAAATTTTTGTTAATAGTTGCTGCATCAACTATGTAATTTTCCATGGGAGTTTTGCCAGGGATCCCCCTCCAGCATGCAACAGTCCAGGTGTTAGGACCCTTGAAACAACTTTTCCATCACTATTGTGGCCAGAAAGAGTCCTTGTAGGTTTTAAAGTTCGCCTGCCTATTGAATTCAATGGCGGTTCACGCGTTCGCGAACAATACCGGAAGTTCGAGTCCGCGGTTCGCGAACCGAAAATTTTAGGTTCGCGACATCACTAGTCTTAGTTTCTAAAAGAGAATGTCTTGTAGTGTTTTTTACTTTTTCACACGCTATTTCCACTACATTTTCTGTATAGCTTTTAACTTTAAATTTTTGTTCTAGGGTATTTGCTGCCTCTTCAAAATCGCTATCCTTAGTACAATTTCGTTTGATTCTTTGAAACTGGTCATATGGGATATTGTTAATCCAGTTTGGATGGTGACAGCTGTCTGCGTGAGGTAGCCATTGGTGTCTGTTTTATTAGTGTAGTTTTTAGTGTGAATGATGTTGTTTTCACAATAGATAGTAATGTCTAAGAAGTCTAGTGTTTGGTCTCCCCATGTTTTTGTCAAGGTCAGGTACATGTTGTTGGAGTTAAGGTGATTTGTAAAATCATTAAATTCTAACTCATCTCCTTCCCATATGATGATAATATCATCGATAAATCTCTTCCAAAATTTAATTTTGGGCAAATACGGGTTGTTTTCTGTCACATATAACTTTTCAAATTTCCCCATATATAAGTTTGCTAAATTGGGAGCAAATTTTGTGCCCATGGCAGTCCCCCATTTTTGGAGGTATATGGTGTTGTTGAAACAAAAGTAGTTTTTCCCCAGGATAAAATTAATGGCATCTCCAATAAATGCAATTTGGGTTTTATTCATTTGGCTTGCGTTTTCTAGAAACCACTGTGCGCTTTTTATGCCTTCTTCATGGGGTATGGCAGTGTACAAAGCTGTTACATCAAGGGAGGCTAAATGGTAATTTTGTTTCCATGAAAACTCCTCTAATAAGGACAACAAATGGGGAGTGTCTCTCAAAAAGAATTCTAATTTTGGTACTTCTGGCTGTAAAAAGTTATCAATATATTCTGATAAATGACTTGTTAAGCTGTCTATACCTGATATTATTGGCCTCCCTGGGGGGTTCATTTTATTTTTATGAACCTTGGGTAGGTGGTAGAAAGTTGCAATTTTAGGTGTCTCAAATATGAGAAAATTGAATTCATCATTGTTAAGGATATTTTCTTTTTTTGCCTTCCTGATAAAGTCTAAGTACTGTTCTAGAAACCTGTCTGTGGGATCTGATTTAAGGACCTCATATGTTTGGGTGTCTGATAGAATGCGATTTGCTTCTAACATGTAGTCGTCATGGTTTTGTACTACGATGCCCCCTCCCTTGTCCGCTTGTTTAAACAAGCCATTTAAACACAGCGCTTTAAAACCAAAATCCATCTTCTACCCAGTCCATTCAAAAGGCAAACATCTCACCCTATTTGAAGACTTGTTTAAACAAGACATTGAAGATATGTGTAAAAACTTTGACATTAGTAAAAGAAATCTCACTTATAAAGAAAGAACAGCACTTAAGAATTTGAGTAATAATAATGACCTAGTCTTAAGACAAGCGGACAAGAAAAAGAGAGACCTACTGGATTCATCGTTTAAATTCATTACAACCAACAGGTCTCACTAAAGATATAGACTTGGCCGCATTTCTTTAAAAAAAAATTCTTCAAAAATTCTTTAAAAATCTTTAAAAATCCTTAAAAATCAATAAGGTCATTTTTCACATACCTTTGCGACTCATAAATATTTATATAGATTAATAATACATATATGTACATGTCACTGAGTAGGCATCTTAAATAACCATCATAAACATTTTCATGTTTATCCATACCTAAAACCTTCCTTTGCCAAATAAACACATAGGTAAATCCATGATGAATTTCCCAGGTATATAGGTTTCACTATCCATATGAAACTGTCCCTCTATCACATATCAATGATAATCACCCTTATTCCTTAATCTAATAGATTTAGTGTTGCTCTAAATTTCGGTTAAACACATAGGTAAAATTTAGGAACTATAAGTTCCAGGCTTTTAACAGCTTATTTATTCCCTGAGATGTGTCTAAAGCAAGTTCTGAGTCTGTTCATGCACCAAATAGATATATATATATATATATATATAATTTTTTAGAACCTAGGTTAACGTTATTTGTACAAAATATAAATACATAGGTAAATCTTCAGTCAATGTAGGCTAAATAATCCCAGTGTTTTTGTACATTACCTTTCAACATTTATAAGCACAAAGTAATTACCCCTTTGGTAATTTTCATGTAGCTCTTATCTGGTTTAAACACATAGGTAAAGATCGGTACTCACAAGCAAAAGTTTTTTGATTTTTATGTATTATTCATGTATCATATATCTGCAAACAAGGTATTAAGTCCATTTTTTAATTATGTAATAAAAGCATAATGTACAAGCAATCCGCTAAAGCTAAAAACACTAATATCACAGCTAATTACTATTACTAAATACAAATGTATCTGAGCCAATAAGCAGCACTGACACGCCATATAAGCGCTTCCCAGTGCTATGTGGGCATACCTTCTGATGAAGTGAACGTAGTTCACGAAACGCGTAAGGGCACGCCCACTTTTGACGTCACTTCCGGTCCAGCGAGACCGAGCATCATTCTTCACCAATGGACCCTGTCACTGACAGGCTTGAGGATCCACAACCATCCGGACACATAGAGCGTTTTAACAGCTCAAATAACTACCAGGATTGAACGTTTAGCTGCTGCTCCAGCAGCCTACAGAACCATTTGTTATGATTTCCTCACTATATTACCAACTATATCAGTCAGCTATGTTTGCATCAGCACTGGCAACACACCTACTTCCGGATTATATTCATCTACTGTTCCTTACACTTTTTTGTATCTGAACTTTAAAGAGGACATCAGTTTATTATTTTATTGGACATCAAAATAAAGTGTTTTTATTTATAATTCACTTTGTGTCCCTGTAAACATAATTTCAACACTCATCATAGCAGAGATCACCCACCACTGGTCTCTCTGTGTGTAAACTGGGCACACTGGTTTGACACACATAAAGTTTATACCATACTCCAGAGAGGAGAAGCTTTTCAAGAATAAAGCAGGAAAAAAGACAACAACAACAAGAAATAAAGTTTCTCTACCTTACTCCAGAGAGGAGAAGTTTATTTAAAAGACAAGCAGATATCAACTCCAGGAATATCAAGTTTGTTCTGCTGGAAGGTACTGCACACCAGTCAAGAAACATCTTTACCACAGATAGGGATTATATCCCCTCCACGCATCTAACATACCTCACATGTTTGAGGTTTAACCCCTTAACGAGGACGTGCAGGGTACGTCCTCAAAAAAAAGGCAGTTAACAGCTGAGGAGGTACCCTGCACATCCTCGGTATGGAACGCAGCTGGAAGTGATCCTGCTCGCTTCCAGCTGCTTTCCGGTTATTGCAGTGATGCCTCGATATGGAGGCATCCTGCAATAACCTTTGGTAGCCATCCGATGCAGAGAGAGCCACTCTGTTGCCCTCTCTGCACCGGAGATCGGTGGCTTTCCTCGTTGGTGGGTGGGAGCAGACTTGGGAGGCGGTTGGCGGCCATCGATGGCCCTGGTCATGTGGAGAGGGGCGGGATCGTGGGCGGGATGACCGGGGGCGAGCACCGACGCGCACGCGTGCACGGGGAGGGAGGAGGTGGGAACCTCTACACTACAGAAAAAGCTGTAATAAAAAATTTTTAAAAAAGGGAATATAAGTTAAAAAAAAAAACGATCAGTGAGGTTGTGGTGGTTGGTCTGTGGGTGGAGGAAGCTACACTACAGAAAAAAAAACAGTTTTTTTGCAAACTGGGTACTGGCAGACAGCTCCCAGTACCCAAGATGGCCCCTAATAAGGCAGATGGGGAGGGCTAGAGAGCTGTTTTGGGGGGATCAGGGAGGTTTGGGGCTAAGGGGGGATGCTACACCGCAGCATATGTAAATATGCTAAAAAAATTAAACACATTTTTTAAAAAAACTTTTATTTTAGTACTGGCAGACTTTCTGCCAGTACTTAAGATGGCGTGGACAATTGTGGGGCGGGGGAGGGAAGGGATCTGTTTGGGAGGGATCAGGGGGTCTGATGTGTCAGGTGGGAGGCCAATCTCTACACTAAAGCTAAAATTAACCCTGCAAGCTCCCTACAAACTACCTAATTAACCCCTTCACTGCTAGCCATAATACACGTGTGATGCGCAGCGGCCTTCTAATTACCAGAAAGCAACGCCAAAGTCATATATGTCTGCTATTTCTGAACAAAGGGGATCCCAGAGAAGTATTTGCAACCATTTGTGCCATAATTGCACAAGCTGTTTGTAAATAATTTCAATGAGAAACCTAAAATTGTGAAAAATGTAACGTTTTTTTTTTTTTTATTTGATCGCATTTGGCGGTGAAATGGTGGCATGAAATATAGCAAAATGGGCCTAGATCAATACTTTGGGTTGTCTACTACACTACACTAAAGCTAAAATTAACCATACAAGCTCCCTACAAGCTCCCTAATTAACCCCTCCTTCTGGGCATAATAGACGTGGGGTGCGCAGCGGTATTTAGCGGCCTTCTAATTACCAAAAAGCAATGCCAAAGCCATATATGTCTGCTATTTCTGAACAAAGGGGATCCCATAGAAGCATTTACAACCATTTGTACCATAATTGCACAAGCTGTTTGTAAATGATTTCAGTGAGAAACCTAAAATTGTGAAAAATTTGCGTTTTTTTTTTTTTTAATTTGCTCGCATTTGACGGTGAAATGGTGGCATGAAATATACCAAAATGGGCCTAGATCAATACTTGGGGTTGTCTACTACCCTACACTAAAGCTAAAATTACCCCAAAAAGCTCCCTACATGCTCCCTAATTAACCCCTTAACTGCTGGGCATAATACACGTGTAGTGCACAATGGAATTTAGCGGCCTTCTAATTATCAAAAAGCAACGCCAAAGCCATATATGTCTGCTATTTCTGAACAAAGGGGATGCCAGAGAAGAATTTACAACCATTTATGCCATAATTGCACAAGCTGTTTGTAAATAATTTCAGTGAGAAACCAAAAGTTTGTGAAAAAATTTGTGAAAAATTTAACGATTTTTTGTATTTGATCGCATGGTGGCATGAAATATACCAAAATTGGCCTAGATCAATACTTTGGGATGTCTTCTAAAAATATATACATGTCAATGGATATTCAGGGATTCCTGAAAGATATCAGTGTTCCAATGTAACTAGCGCTAATTTTGAAAAAAAGTGGTTTGGAAATAGCAAAGTGCTACTTGTATTTATGGCCCTATAACTTGCAAAAAAGCATAGAACATGTAAACATTGGGTATTTCTAAACTCAGGACAAAATTTAGAAACTATTTAGCATGTTTCTTTTTTGGTGGTTGTAGATGTGTAACAGATTTTGGGGGTCAAAGTTAAAAAAAAGTGTGTTTTTTTCATTTTTTCCTCATATTTTATCATTTTTAACAGTAAATTATAAGATATGATGAAAATAATGGTGTTTTTAGAAAGTCCATTTAATGGCGAGAAAAACGGTATATAATATGTGTGGGTACAGTAAATGAGTACCAGGGAAATTACAGCTAAACACAAACACTGCAAAAATGTAAAAAATAGCCTTGGTCCCAAACGGACAGAAAATGGAAAAGTGCTGTGGTCATTAAAGGGTTAATAAGGTGAGCAACTCTTATCTCACTTTCTTCTTATTTGCCTACTACTGACATACTGCACCATAATTTGTTTTTCTCCCTTCTATGAGCGCTGAGCTCTGAAACCCTACTCTCTCTCTCTTTCTCTCTCTCTCTCTCTCTCTCTCTTTCTCTCTCTCTCTCTATATATATATATATCAAAAATTTGCGCACAGAGAGTCCCCACACAAGATTCAAAAAGCCAATCCAATAGTAGTGAAAATGAAACAGTTCCTTACATCTGCTGAAAGTTCATCTCCCGGAGTGTGAGTGATGTATTGCGGTATGGGAGACCTGCAGCGCCCAGAGCGTGCCTGATGAGCTCCAACAAAAGATAGAAAAATCCAAGGTCGGCGCCAGTAGCGCAAATAAGTACTCCAATGTTATAGATAAGAAAAAGGTAATTTATTTGTACAAGGGTAAAAACATGACCTCAAAAAGCAGCTGTAAAAAGCACTAAAAACACAATGCCAGCATTCAGACCTCACGCAGACATATTTTCGTGCGTGACTCGCACTTGATCATATATATACTGTAAATATAGTTTTATATATATATAGTTATATATTTATCTATTTATTTATGTATTTATATATATATATATATATTTATTTATTTATATATATATACAGTATCTGACAAAAGTTAGTACACCCCTCACATTTTTTCTCCCTTCTATGTGCGCTGAGCTCTGAAACCCTACTACAGATCTTTTATTTTCACATTCCATTTGATGATAGTGGAATATTCAGAAACAAGCTGCCATTGAAATATATCAGGAGAAGTGATACAGCAAAATAAACATTTGCCACATACACAGCGCAGATCAAGAAACGCTCAAGCACTATCATATATATATATATATATATATATATATATATATATATATATATATATATATACATATATATAAATATATATATATATATATAAATGTGTGTATATATATATGTGTGTGTATATATATATATAAATGTGTGTATATATATGTGTGTGTATATATATATATATATATATATATATATATACATATATATAAATATATATATGTGTATATATATGTGTGTATATATATATATATATATATATATATATATACATACACACAAAATAGACCATTGTAAATTAAAATAAAAAATATATTTTTATATTTTAAATGCAATATCATGTAAAGATTATTTACAATTATATGCTCTTTTAAACTAAAGAATACAACTAGGAGCAGACTCACTCCTACAAGAGATATGCTTGTAGTCTCATCTACAGCTGCTGCCACCGTCACTACTACTTACACAGTGGAGCTCTCCTGAGAGGCTTTTTTTTCTGAATTTTGAAAGTTTAAACATGAATTCCATATCTATTTAACCCTTCATACATGATATCTGTTCTCTGAATTATCCTAAAAAAATAATTAATCAACTTATACAAAATGATCAATGTTACAATAAAAGGTTAAGTTTACCAACCAAAAGTTTAAATATCAAAACCAAAATGTTAGTTTAACCTAAAGAAAATTTTCTTCAAAACAATTCCAATGAGGTAGAAAGTTTGTTATTGTAATTACATATTACAAATATAACATATAAAATACATTAAAGCAGAGTTTACATAGTCTATACGATGCTTACCTTATGAAAAGACCTGTTGCTTCAAATAATTATTTTCAATTACATATATATAAAGAATGAACCATATATTAAGCTATTTTCATGCCTATGGGACTTAACCCTGAAGGACATATTTGTAAATTATGTTCCAGAGGAATCAATCATTCTTATCACAAAATGCTACTGTAAACAAAATACAAGTGAGAAAAAAAGGTAACTTTAATTCAACCGTATTGAGCCAGAAAGTTATCAAGTCCAGATAGGAACCACAGAACCAATCAGATTCTGCGCTTAAATAATTAAATTCACATGAGTTAACCTTATGAAACTTGTAGAGATTCATGAATCGAACTTAAAACATTTGTAACAATATAAACTATATTAATAAAACAATAAAGAAATTACCTACTTTGCAAAGTAAGCCCAACTTGCAGAATTATCACCAGAGAGAAAGAAATGAAAAAAAAGGGGGTTGCAGCAACAGAGGGAAGGAAATAGATAAAGAAATAAATAATTATCTTAAATCCCCTTACTACCTCTGGAAGGTTAGTTGAGCAGTTGAAGGCCCAATATTAGTAAGCACCATGGAAGTGAAGCTCTTACTATTAAGGGGGGCAGTTTTACAAATAGCAGCCGCCCACATTTCTTAAATAAGTTTGTGAATTTCTATCCTGGCCTCTTTTAAATAATGATATTTTTGTGGCATATTGAACATAACAAATTCAAATATGAGACTCCAATATCTAATATACCTTTTGAAGAAGTGACTGAAAACTCAGTCTTCAAAGAGTAGTAAGATAAAGTTTCCAACTACATCCTCCAAAAAATAAAATAGGATAGAGGAGTATGCATTCAACCAGGTGAATAACAATATTTTAAGTAGAAAACAGAACATCAATAAGTTGCAAAAATAACCATATTAAACACAAAAGTCACAAGCCTAAAAAAAAAAAAAACAATTTCTAACTGATGAAATATCAAAAAAGAAACAGATCCAAACATGTTACTCATACTGAGTACTACTTTTGAGCCGTGTAGGCAAACCAAGGCTAGGTCTATGAATATATTATTATATAAATGCAAAAAACTGTTCAGAAGAGTTCACACTTATCTTGAAGTATCAGCTGCTCTGTCATCCAAAACAGTGAAGGATGAGACAGCTTTCTTCTGCTGCTTTTGTCTCTGGAAGTGGGTGCCTTTCAGGTGCATTCATCCCGAGCTTAGGGCCAACATAAGGGTTGGGTTGGACCTGATTGTCTCCCGTTTGCAAAATGTCACATTTAACTAGAAGTGCATAAGCTTGTTGCAGGGAGAAAGCTATATGCTGTGGTCCATCTTTCATAATGATTAATTTCATCAGGTAACCCCACCTATATTTCAGCCCAGCTTTTTTGAGTTCTTGAGTGCAGTCTCTAAAATGTCTCCTAGCTGCCAAGGTATGTGGAGAAAGATCTAGGAAAGATCTGCAGTGGTTCAAATTCTCCAGTCAGAGCTTTACCTCTAGCCACGGTTTGAAGGGAGATCTTGAAACTAAATAATGTAGGCATGACACTCTATCTCAAGGTCTGTCATTTGACAGTGATCTTGACCGTGTAGTTCTATGTACTCTATCAACTCTGCTGTCTGAACCCATGATGTGACCCAGAATGTTTTGGAATAATTCATGAAGATATTTCTCAAGGTCAACTTGAAGCACTGTTTCTGGAATTCCACAGATTCAGGCCTTAGTTGAATTTAAAAAGGGACCTTTATTTTACATACATGGTCCAAAGTACAAAACAAAAAGACAACATTTTGGACTTATACTAGGTCCTTAGCCATGTCTAGTTTAGGCCCAAAACATTGTCTTTTTGCTTTGTACTTTGGACCATGTAATTAAAATAAAGGACCCTTTTGTAAGAACTGAAAGTAGTCTGTAAGAGTCCTTTAAGGTAAAGGCTTCTGCTTCATTATGATATTATGGGACATGGCAGAACAAGTTAGCATACTTTTAATATTGAAGAAAATAATGAAACAATGCAAGCAATATCTCAGAGCTAGCCCACAGTAAAAATTACATTTTAAAGTACTGTCACTCAGCATGATAAATAATAAGTCATCTTTATTCCCACATTGAGTTAGTACTGGGACATATTGTGATTCAATGCAGATGCATTCCCATAAAAAGTAGCAGTGGTAATTATTGATAGTTTGAAACCATTAGGCAGAGAACTTGACAGTTATATACTCAGATATTCTCTAGATAATAATTGTCACAGACCGATGCTCACCTGAGAAAGTAGGTTAAAATTACTACCTGCTATATATTACATACATTGAATTTCTGAGACGTAAATCTATATGCCCGGAAGTTACTTTTTAAGGAAATTTGGAGTAACAAGACAGATAAAATGCTGTTGACTGACGAGGCAGATGCCAGGGCACTGGACAATTTAGTCTCTTTGCAGGAGGAACAAGATGATGAAATAGTGGAAGTTAATTATCCTTTGAAGACGGGCTTTAAGCCATCTTCAAAATATATGCCCCAATTATCACTATCCTCCAGAATACAGACTTTTGTAAGATGTGTTGAGCAAGACATCAACGACATTAGTCTAACAGGAATTATTAACAATAATTTAACAAAACATGAGAGAAGAGCCCTCAAAGAATTAATGGGTAGAAAACCAAATTAAATTAAAGGGACAGTCTAGGCCAAAATAAACTTTCATGTTTAAGATAGAGCATGTAATTTTAAACAATTTTCCAATTTACTTTTATCACCAATTTTGCTTTGTTCTCTTGGTATTCTTAATTGAAAGCTTAACCTAGGAGGTTCATATGCTAATTTCTTAGACCTTGAAGCCCACCTCTTTCAGATTGCATTTTAACAGTTTTTCACCACTAGAGGGTGTTAGTTCACGTATTTCATATAGATAACACTGTGCTCGTGCCCGTGAAGTTATCTGGGAGCAGGCACTGATTGGCTAGACTGCAAGTCTGTCAAAAGAACTGAAAAAAGGGGCAGTTTGCAGAGGCTTAGATACAAGATAATCACAGAGGTTAAAAGTATATTATTATAACTGTGTTGGTTATGCAAAACTGGGGAATGGGTAATAAAGGGATTATCTATCTTTTAAAACAATAAAAATTCTGGTGTAGACTGTCCCTTTAAGCCATCTGACAAGGGTGGGAATATTGTGGTGTTAGATCAAGACAGTTAGATGCAACAAGTACTGAGACAGCTGCAAATTAAAGATCAATATGAAGAGGTCAGTAGATCTACATATGAAAGATCTTGCAATGATCTTCTGTTCCTATTAAATGATGCAGGGGATAAGGGACTAATTATGAATAAAGAACATGCCTTCTTAAATAACCACCAACCAGTTTTACTGACTTTTTATTGCATACCAAAATTACATAACTGCATGGATAAACCTCCAGGGCATCCCATTGTCTCGGGCATAGGGGGGCCTACAGAAGGCATTAGTAAATACGTAGATTTTCATCTGCATCCCTTCCTTATGGAATTATCCTCCTATGTCCAGAACACAGGTGACGTACTTAGGAGGTTAGATAAGGTAACGGTAGAGGAGGACATGCTTTTACTTACATTAGATGTGGAGTCACTGTACTCCTCTATTCCCCATAAAGTTGGTTTGGAAGCTGCCAGACATTTTCTGTAGTTGAGAGGAATTGATTACATTGACAGCACATCTTTTGTCCTGACACTGTTTGAATTTGTCCTCACTAACAATATCTTCACCTTTGATAGTAAATATTACAGAAAGATTCAAGGAACAGCCATGGGTGCCACATGTGCCCCCACCTACGCCTGTTTACATCTGGGGCACTGGGAAACTAAGGTAGTTTTCCAAGAATTCTAGAAGTGGGTGGAGGCACATGTGGCATTCTGGTTGAGATATTTGGATGACATATTCATTATATAGAAGGGGGATATAACATTGGCGGTTGAGTTTGTAAAAGCTTTAAATAAAAACTACAGAAATTTATATCTCACATATAACATAAGTGATAATGTAGCCACATTTTTAGATCTTAAAATAACTAAAGTACATGGAACATCACAAACTGAGATATACAGAAAAGAGACAACAACAAATAGCTTATTGCATGCTACAAGCCATCACCCACAAACCCTAAAGAACGGAATCCCAGTGGGCCAATTTCTGAGGTTTAAAAGATGTTCCACAGTAGAAACTTTTGAAAAACAGGCAACAGAAATGGCACAAAGATTTATTCAGAAGAGGGTATTCTAAGAATCAGATAAAAAAGCCTGGGTTAGGGCAAGACGTACACTCAGAAACCAATTGCTATATGCAAAGAAAGACTCACAGAAAGAGCAGACCTATACAAGACTTACAACCAGCTATAATTAAAACTGGGGTAAACTACGTGGTATACTGCAAAAGCATTGGCATATATTAACAAATGATAACTCCTTGAGAGAATATGTATCTGACTATCATCTTCTAACTGCAAAGAGATCCCCTAGTATTAGGGATAAATTGGTCCATAGGGAATTCAAGAAAGAGATTCAAACAAATTGGCTTACAAAATCACAACCACAAAAAGGATGTCATCCATGTGGTCATTGCGTATATTGTGGCTTCGTAGAAAAGTCCACAAGATTTGGAACTAATATGGGTGGCCAAAAATATTTCATCAATGAAATGATTACATGTAACTCTAATAACGTAATTTATCTCCTACACTGTTCGGATTAGGGAACACAGAGATGATATTAAAGAAAATAATCAAGACAGCTTTGTAGCCAGACATTTTCAAAAATATCACAGTTCAGATTTTTCTCTATTAAAAGTTTTAGGAATTGAGCATATCAATCCTAAAAGAAAAGGTGGTAACATTGATAAAATATTACTGCAGCATGATTCTAGGTGGATACATAGGTTAAACACTTTAGCTCCAAATGGATTGAATGAGAAAATTGAATATTCTTGTTTTTTGCAAATCATCAATACCTCTTTCATGTATGGGTTTAACAACATGAGTGTTTGAATGATGAGAGAAACTAATATAGCGAAAATGTATTTGTGATATAATTACCTGGAAGGACAAAATAGATATAATAAACATGTCCCCTTTCAGCAAATATGTAACAATCTCTATGTAGTATTGATGGTAACATGTTATTCGATATACTCGTATTACAGGTATTTTCACTCAGTATATGTAGATATATAAATTGGAAATGTATGAATATGTAGTCAACAGACCTAATAAGCTACACTGTAGCCCTTTAACAGATAAGGGTCGTATAACTTAACGTCACCTCAACAAGTATTTAAATGTGCATCCGTAAAAGTAATTACACACATCTGAGAAGCCTCTATTTCAGCCCTTCAGGGGGAGTGGCAAAACGTGTAATGTTGGAAGTTCACTTTCAGTAACAAGTCAAGATTGCTCCCCAGCAAACTAACATATGGTCAATGTAAGCCCTGTATCTACCCATAAACAAGTGAAGTTCCACATTGGCTATCACGTAATTCCGTGAGGAAAAGAAGGCCCTTTTCAGGCACCAGAGATCACATCACAACAAATGAATTAGTCGTGCGGCTTGGAGTCTTGCAATACAGCAAACGCAAGTGAAGCACCGCAGGTACCGCCACACAAACAAGCACTGTGAGTAAAGAGGAGGCCCATAGGGCACCTGATCTAACAAGTTACAGTAAAGGTAAGCAGTGCGGCTCCTAAGTCTTGCAGGGTAGTTCAGGAGAGTGGAGTGGAACGCCATCACTTGTTACCCACACATAATATCTGGACATTGGTCCTTGTATATGTTATACCAGCGCTCCATAAAGAAATAGAGCTGCCAATGGATAGTTACCGGAGCGTGTTCGTTAACACTTGAGTGCCCGGACTGCAATTCTATTGACTATTACTATAGCCGGCTCTGGGACATGCTAGCATGTGGGGTATATTAATTGGTTGTGCACATCAATATGTTTGATTTGTTTGGGAAGGTTGTTGATTTTTTGATCTCTTTGTGAAGAGATAGGTGAATTTTAGGTTGTTTGTTCTCAATAAAGCAATAATTTTTATACAGTGCTGCCGGGTCCTACTATAGTAAGTACGCTTATATAGTATAATACTTACTCTCCCTGGTTTAATATGTTTAATATTTTATTGATTAGGTTGAGGGAGGGATATATGCTTTATCCTCCCTCAACCTAATCAACACAAGATATTACAGATGATTGCTGAGACTTGTATAATCTATTATGTAACCAATAGACATGTGCGTTTCGATTCGTTCCGAATCCAAATTCGGATGAATTTGTTAAATTCGGAGATTCGGATAGATTCGAGTTTCCGAATTACGGTAGTACCGAATCTACCGAATAAATCCAAATTAGTTCGGATTTATTCGATAGATTCGGATGGCCATGGATTACACTAGTATTGTACTGTATATTAGGTTATATCACTCTGCTATGGGTTACACCTAATATACAGTACATAATACTAGTCTAGTACACAGCACATCCCACCTAACACATACTGAAATTCCGAATTTCCGAACCAAACCGAACCGAATCCAGCAGAATTTATTTGAATCTGAATGAATCCGAAATGAATCCGAAACGAATTCATTCGAATTTTTCCAAATTCGAATCGATCCAAACCGAAATTTGAAAAAATCAAAATCGATCCGAACCAAAACAAATTTTTCGACCATGCACAAGTCTAATAAAAAACGAATATTTGATGGTATACACGACACAGTAATATAAGACTTTGGTCTCCGAAGAAATAATTCTTTACAGCAATATAAAGACCTTTAGTCTAACACAGGATTACTTCTTTGGCACTTTTTGAACTTTGCATTGTGACACTAATTAGCATATGCATACTGACATTTAGTTACTAATGTGCACCTGACACTTTCTACTTTCTTTATTTTGTATACATTGTATTTGATTCATTGTGTTAAATAACACATACATTTAAGGGAAACGTCCCTCTTTTATATGAATATATTAAGATATTAGAAATTGAGTTTTTTAATAAATATGCATTTTATTTATATCTAACGAGTAGACCTGATATCTTCAGCTGCCCTAGCACCCTCACTCTCTTTATCTGTGCAATAATCTTAGATGGATTATGTTTCTTGTTAGGATCACAAAGTCCTTTGTAACCCATTATACGCGTGGAGCTTTGGCATTGTTTGCTTTTCTTCAGGGCTAATGGCAGCAGATTATAGTAGCCTTGGTGACCTTATAGTCACAATTTTATTAAAGATAGGAGGTGAGTATATTTGCCTCCCATACCAATGTATATCTAACACTTTGTTTTATTGTTTAAAAGAGTTCATTTTCTCAAGTATTCTGTTAATATTTGAATATTGATGTTTATATTCTTCTAGAAACTTTTATCTCTCGTATCAGCTCAACAGATTCCTCAGGCCTTTTCTTCTCTTGGAGATGACTGGTATGGATTCAACAATTCAGAAGTCCTGGCTCTTCTTATGTATTTGATTGGTTCAATAGTTCCTATCTGATGGTTTACTTGGGACTATTCAGAATGTTTGTTATTCAGTTTGGACTGTTCCAGATTCATGTAAAGAAAGAGGAAGCAGTTTATTGGAAGGGATCTCTTATTATGTCTGCTTGATGTTTATTGGTTCATATTACTTTTACTGTTTCTATGTACTGCTGGAGAGATTTTAGTAAAGAAAGTCGTATGCAAAATAGTGATGTTGCGAACTTAAACATTTCGATTCGCAAACAGCGGATTCGAACTTCCGCTATTGTTCGCGAACCGGCGAACCACGCCAACCGCCATTGACTTCAATAGGCAGGCAAACTTTAAAACCCACAATGACTCTTTCTGGCCACAATAGTGATGGAAAAGTTGTTTCAAGGGGACTAACACCTGGACTGTGGCATGCTGGAGGGGGATCCATGTCAAAACTCCCATGGAAAATTACATAGTTGATGCAGAGTCTGCTTTTAACCCATAAAGGGCCTAAATCACCTACCATTCCCAAATTGTTTGCAATATCGTGCTTTAAAACATCAGTTATGATGTCGTATCTATCAGGTAGTGTAAGGGTTACGGCTGCTTCACAGTGACAGAGCAAACTCCAAGTGTAACGCACCGCAAACAACCGCAAACAGTCCATTTGCACATAGATAGATTTGATAGATAGATACATAGATTACATAGCTCAATCAATGCAATATACATATGATCAATACAAATTACATAGATTAATAGATGCAATATACATTTGATAGATACGAATTACATCGATCAATAGATGCAATATCCATTTGATAGATACGAATGTTATCGATCCAAAGATGCAATATACATTTGATAGATACGAATTACATCAACCAAAATATGTAATACACATTCTATAGATACAAATTACATCGATCAATAGATGAAATATACATTTGATAGATACCTTTGATAGATTGATTTGATAGATAAATAGATAGAATTGAAAGATATATAATTTCCCTGACAGAGTATAACAATAAGACATGCGGTCTGTGACCCGTGGTGTGTTAAGTAGTACTATTCTTAGCAGTTTACTACAACCTGTTACTCCCCCTATCGGGGGAGGTCTATATGGCCTGCATTTTTGGAACCGGGAGATGGAAGAAGATGATTGGTCTGTCCTCCTACTTCAAATTTGTCCAAAACACAAGTGGCTGTCTCAAAACAGTCCGGACACAAGATAGATAGATAGGATAGATAGATATACATAGATTGATAGTTAGATAGAATTGATAGAAGATAAATAGATAGATTTGTAAGATATATAATTACCCTGACAAAGTATAATAAAAAAACATGTTGTTTTTTTAAACAATAAAACATGCGGTGTGGGACCCATGGTAAATAGGTTGTGTTAAGTAGTACTATTCTTAGAACTGTAATCCCTGTTACTCCCCCTATCAATGGAGGTCTATATGGCCTGCATGATTACCCTGACAAAGTATAATAACAAAACATGCTGTCATGGACCCATGGTAACTAGGTTGTGTTAAGTAGTACTATTCTTAGCACTTTAATCCCTGTTACTGGGGGAGGGAGTAACAGGGATTGGGGGAGGTCTATACGGCGTGCCTGATTATCCTGGCAAAATATAACAACAAGACATGCGGTCTGGGAACCACTGTTAACTAGGTTGTTTTAATTTTTACTATTCTTAGCACTTTAATCCCTGTTACTCCCCCTATCGGGGGCGGTCTATATGGCCTGGCTGATTATCCTGACAAAGTATAACAACAAAACATGCAGTCTGGGACCCATGGTAACTAGGTTGTGTTAAGTAGTACTGTTCTTAGCATTTTAACACCTGTTACTCACCCTATCTGGGGAGGTCTATATGGCCTGCATGATTATCCTTACAAAATATAATAACAAGACATGCAGGCTGGGACCCATGGTAACTAGGTTGTGTTAAGTAGTACTGTTCTTAGCATTTTAATACCTGTTACTCACCCTATCTGGGGAGGTCTATATGGCCTGCATGATTATCCTTACAAAATATAATAACAAGACATGCAGGCTGGGACCCATGGTAACTAGGTTGTGTTAAGTAGTACTGTTCTTAGCATTTTAATACCTGTTACTCACCCTATCGGGGGAGGTCTATATGGCCTTCATGATTACCCTTACAAAATATAATAACAAGACATGTGGTCAGGGACCCATGGTAACTAGGTAGTGTTAACTAGTACTGTTCTTAGCATTTTAATACCTGTTACTCACCCTATCGGGGGAGGTCTATATGGCCTTCATGATTACCCTTACAAAATATAATAACAAGACATGTGGTCAGGGACCCATGGTAACTAGGTTGTGTTAAGTAGTACTGTTCTTAGCATTTTAATACCTGTTACTCACCCTATCAGGGGAAGTCTATATGGCCTGCATGATTACCCTAACAAAATATAATAATAAGACATATGCTCTGGGACCCATGGTAAGTTTGTGTTAAGTAGTACTGTTCTTAGCATTTTAATACCTGTTACTCACCCTATCGGGGGAGGTCTATATGGCCTTCATGATTACCCTTACAAAATATAATAACAAGACATGTGGTCTGGGACCCATGGTAACTAGGTTGTGTTAAGTAGTACTGTTCTTAGCATTTTAATACCTGTTACTCACCCTATCGGGGGAGGTCTGTATGGCCTTCATGATTACCCTTACAAAATATAATAACAAGACATGCGGTCTGGGACCCATGGTAACTAGGTTGTGTTAAGTAGTACTGTTCTTAGCATTTTAATACCTGTTACTCACCCTATCGGGGGAGGTCTATATGGCCTGCATGATTACCCTTACAAAATATAATAATAAGACATATGCTCTGGGACCCATGGTAAGTTTGTGTTAAGTAGTACTGTTCTCAGCATTTTAATACCTGTTACTCACCCTATCGGGGGAGGTCTATATGGCCTTCATGATTACCCTTAAAAAATATAATAACAAGACATGCGGTCTGGGACCCATGGTAACTAGGTTGTGTTAAGTAGTACTGTTCTTAGCATTTTAACACCTGTTACTCACCCTATCTGGGGAGGTCTGTATGGCCTGCATGATTATCCTTACAAAATATAATAACAAGACATGCAGACTGGGACCCATGGTAACTAGGTTGTGTTAAGTAGTACTGTTCTTAGCATTTTAATACCTGTTACTCACCCTATCGGGGGAGGTCTATATGGCCTTCATGATTACCCTTACAAAATATAATAACAAGACATGCGGTCTGGGACCCATGGTAACTAGGTTGTGTTAAGTAGTACTGTTCTTAGCATTTAAATACCTGTTACTCACCCTATCAGGGGAAGTCTATATGGCCTGCATGATTACCCTAACAAAATATAATAATAAGACATATGCTCTGGGACCCATGGTAAGTTTGTGTTAAGTAGTACTGTTCTTAGCATTTTAATACCTGTTACTCACCCTATCGGGGGAGGTCTATATGGCCTTCATGATTTCCCTTACAAAATATAATAACAAGACATGTGGTCTGGGACCCATGGTAACTAGGTTGTGTTAAGTAGTACTGTTCTTAGCATTTTAATACCTGTTACTCACCCTATCGGGGGAGGTCTATATGGCCTGCATGATTACCCTTACAAAATATAATAACAAGACATGTGGTCTGAGACCATGGTAACTAGGTTGTGTTAAGTAGTACTGTTCTAAGCATTTTAATACCTGTTACTCACCCTATCGGGGGAGGTCTGTATGGCCTTCATGATTACCCTTACAAAATATAATAACAAGACATGCTCTGGGACCCATGGTAACTAGGTTGTGTTAAGTAGTACTGTTCTTAGCATTTTAATACCTGTTACTCACCCTATCGGGGGAGGTCTATATGGCCTGCATGATTACCCTTACAAAATATAATAATAAGACTTATGCTCTGGGACCCATGGTAAGTTTGTTTTAAGTAGTACTGTTCTCAGCATTTTAATACCTGTTACTCGCCCTATCGGGGGAGGTCTATATGGCCTTCATGATTACCCTTAAAAAATATAATAACAAGACATGTGGTCTGGGACCCATGGTAACTAGGTTGTGTTAAGTAGTACTGTTCTTAGCATTTTAACACCTGTTACTCACCCTATCTGGGGAGGTCTATATGGGCTGCATGATTATCCTTACAAAATATAATAACAAGACATGCAGACTGGGACCCATGGTAACTAGGTTGTGTTAAGTAGTACTGTTCTTAGCATTTTAATACCTGTTACTCACCCTATCGGGGGAGGTCTATATAGCCTGCATGATTACCCTTACAAAATATAATAACAAGACATGCGGTCTGGGACCCATGGTAACTAGGTTGTGTTAAGAAGTACTGTTCTTAGTATTTTAATACCTGTTACTCACCCTATCGGGGGAGGTCTATATGGTCTGCATGATTACCCTAACAAAATATAATAATAAGACATATGCTCTGGGACCCATGGTAAGTTTGTGTTAAGTAGTACTGTTCTTAGTATTTTAATACATGTTAATCACCCTATCGGGGGAGGTCTATATGGCCTTCATGATTACCCTTACAAAATATAATAACAAGACATGCGGTCAGGGACCCATGGTAACTAGGTAGTGTTAAGTAGTACTGTTCTTAGCATTTTAATACCTGTTACTCACCCTATCAGGGGAGGTCTATATGGCCTGCATGATTACCCTTACAAAATATAATAAAAAGACATGCAGACTGGGACCCATGGTAACTAGGTTGTGTTAAGTAGTACTGTTCTTAGCATTTTAATACCTGTTACTCACCCTATCGGGGGAGGTCTATATGGCTTGCATGATTACCCTTACAAAATATAATAACAAGACATGCGGTCTGGGATCCATGGTAACTAGGTTGTGTTAAGCAGTATTGTTCTTAGCATTTTAATACCTGTTACTCACCCTATCGGGGGAGGTCTATATGGCCTGCATGATTACCCTTACAAAATATAATAATAAGACATATGCTCTGGGACCCATGGTAAGTTTGTGTTAAGTAGTACTGTTCTCAGCATTTTAATACCTGTTACTCACCCTATCGGTGGAGGTCTATATGGCCTTCATGATTACCCTTAAAAAATATAATAACAAGACATGCGGTCTAGGACCCAAGGTAACTAGGTTGTGTTAAGTAGTACTGTTCTTAGCATTTTAACACCTGTTACTCATCCTATCTGGGGAGGTCTATATGGCCTGCATGATTATCCTTACAAAATATAATAACAAGACATGCAGGCTGGGACCCATGGTAACTAGGTTGTGTTAAGTAGTACTGTTCTTAGCATTTTAATACCTGTTACTCACCCTATCGGGGGAGGTCTATATGGCCTTCATGATTACCCTTACAAAATATAATAACAAGACATGTGGTCAGGGACTCATGGTAACTAGGTAGTGTTAAGTAGTACTGTTCTTAGCATTTTAATACCTGTTACTCACCCTATCGGGGGAGGTCTATATGGCCTTCATGATTACCCTTACAAAATATAATAACAAAACATGCGGTCAGGGACCCATGGTAACTAGGTAGTGTTAAGTAGTACTGTTCTTAGCATTTTAATACCTGTTACTCACCCTAGCGGGGGAGGTCTATATGGCCTGCATGATTACCCTTACAAAATATAATAACAAGACATGCGGTCTGGGACCCATGGTAACTAGGTTGTGTTAAGTAGTACTGTTCTTAGCATTTTAATACCTGTTACTCACCCTATCAGGGGAAGTCTATATGGCCTGCATGATTACCCTAACAAAATATAATAATAAGACATATGCTCTGGGACCCATGGTAAGTTTTTGTTAAGTAGTACTGTTCTTAGCATTTTAATACCTGTTACTCACCCTATCGGGGGAGGTCTATATGGCCTTCATGATTACCCTTACAAAATATAACAAGACATGTGGTCTGGGACCCATGGTAACTAGGCTGTGTTAAGTAGTACTGTTCTTAGCATTTTAATACCTGTTACTCACCCTATCGGGGGAGGTCTATATAGCCTGCATGATTACCCTTACAAAATATAATAACAAGACATGCGGTCTGGGACCCATGGTAACTAGGTTGTGTTAAGAAGTACTGTTCTTAGTATTTTAATACCTGTTACTCACCCTATCGGGGGAGGTCTATATGGTCTGCATGATTACCCTAACAAAATATAATAATAAGACATATGCTCTGGGACCCATGGTAAGTTTGTGTTAAGTAGTACTGTTCTTAGTATTTTAATACATGTTACTCACCCTATCGGGGGAGGTCTATATGGCCTTCATGATTACCCTTACAAAATATAATAACAAGACATGCGGTCAGGGACCCATGGTAACTAGGTAGTGTTAAGTAGTACTGTTCTTAGCATTTTAATACCTGTTACTCACCCTATCAGGGGAGGTCTATATGGCCTGCATGATTACCCTTACAAAATATAATAAAAAGACATGCAGACTGGGACCCATGGTAACTAGGTTGTGTTAAGTAGTACTGTTCTTAGCATTTTAATACCTGTTACTCACCCTATCGGGGGAGGTCTATATGGCTTGCATGATTACCCTTACAAAATATAATAACAAGACATGCGGTCTGGGATCCATGGTAACTAGGTTGTGTTAAGCAGTATTGTTCTTAGCATTTTAATACCTGTTACTCACCCTATCGGGGGATGTCTATATGGCCTGCATGATTACCCTTACAAAATATAATAATAAGACATATGCTCTGGGACCCATGGTAAGTTTGTGTTAAGTAGTACTGTTCTCAGCATTTTAATACCTGTTACTCACCCTATCGGTGGAGGTCTATATGGCCTTCATGATTACCCTTAAAAAATATAATAACAAGACATGCGGTCTAGGACCCAAGGTAACTAGGTTGTGTTAAGTAGTACTGTTCTTAGCATTTTAACACCTGTTACTCATCCTATCTGGGGAGGTCTATATGGCCTGCATGATTATCCTTACAAAATATAATAACAAGACATGCAGGCTGGGACCCATGGTAACTAGGTTGTGTTAAGTAGTACTGTTCTTAGCATTTTAATACCTGTTACTCACCCTATCGGGGGAGGTCTATATGGCCTTCATGATTACCCTTACAAAATATAATAACAAGACATGTGGTCAGGGACTCATGGTAACTAGGTAGTGTTAAGTAGTACTGTTCTTAGCATTTTAATACCTGTTACTCACCCTATCGGGGGAGGTCTATATGGCCTTCATGATTACCCTTACAAAATATAATAACAAAACATGCGGTCAGGGACCCATGGTAACTAGGTAGTGTTAAGTAGTACTGTTCTTAGCATTTTAATACCTGTTACTCACCCTAGCGGGGGAGGTCTATATGGCCTGCATGATTACCCTTACAAAATATAATAACAAGACATGCGGTCTGGGACCCATGGTAACTAGGTTGTGTTAAGTAGTACTGTTCTTAGCATTTTAATACCTGTTACTCACCCTATCAGGGGAAGTCTATATGGCCTGCATGATTACCCTAACAAAATATAATAATAAGACATATGCTCTGGGACCCATGGTAAGTTTTTGTTAAGTAGTACTGTTCTTAGCATTTTAATACCTGTTACTCACCCTATCGGGGGAGGTCTATATGGCCTTCATGATTACCCTTACAAAATATAACAAGACATGTGGTCTGGGACCCATGGTAACTAGGCTGTGTTAAGTAGTACTGTTCTTAGCATTTTAATACCTGTTACTCACCCTATCGGGGGAGGTCTATATGGCCTGCATGATTACCCTTACAAAATATAATAACAAGACATGCGGTCTGAGACCCATGGTAACTAGGTTGTGTTAAGTAGTACTGTTCTTAGCATTTTAATACCTGTTACTCACCCTATCGGGGGAGGTCTGTATGGCCTTCATGATTACCCTTACAAAATATAATAACAAGACATGCGGTCTGGGACCCATGGTAACTAGGTTGTGTTAAGTAGTACTGTTCTTAGCATTTTAATACATGTTACTCACCCTATCGGGGGAGGTCTATATGGCCTGCATGATTACCCTTACAAAATATAATAATAAGACATATGCTCTGGGACCCATGGTAAGTTTGTGTTAAGTAGTACTGTTCTCAGCATTTTAATACCTATTACTCACCCTATCGGGGGAGGTCTATATGGCCTTCATGATTACCCTTAAAAAATATAATAACAAGACATGCGGTCTGGGACCCATGGTAACTAGGTTGTGTTAAGTAGTACTGTTCTTAGCATTTTAACACCTGTTACTCACCCTATCTGGGGAGGTCTATATGGCCTGCATGATTATCCTTACAAAATATAATAACAAGACATGCAGACTGGGACCCATGGTAACTAGGTTGTGTTAATTAGTACTGTTCTTAGCATTTTAATACCTGTTACTCACCCTATCGGGGGAGGTCTATATGGCCTTCATGATTACCCTTACAAAATATAATAACAAGACATGCGGTCAGGGACCCATGGTAACTAGGTAGTGTTAAGTAGTACTGTTCTTAGCATTTTAATACCTGTTACTCACCCTAGCGGGGGAGGTCTATATGGCCTGCATGATTACCCTTACAAAATATAATAACAAGACATGCGGTCTGGGACCCATGGTAACTAGGTTGTGTTAAGTAGTACTGTTCTTAGCATTTTAATACCTGTTACTCACCCTATCGGGGGAAGTCTATATGGCCTGCATGATTACCCTTACAAAATATAATAACAAGACATGTGGTCAGGGACCCATGGTAACTAGGTTGTGTTAAGTAGTACTGTTCTTAGCATTTTAATACCTGTTACTCACCCTATCAGGGGAAGTCTATATGGCCTGCATGATTACCCTAACAAAATATAATAATAAGACATATGCTCTGGGACCCATGGTAAGTTTGTGTTAAGTAGTACTGTTCTTAGCATTTTAATACCTGTTACTCACCCTATCGGGGGAGGTCTATATGGCCTTCATGATTACCCTTACAAAATATAATAACAAGACATGTGGTATGGGACCCATGGTAACTAGGTTGTGTTAAGTAGTACTGTTCTTAGCATTTTAATACCTGTTACTCACCCTATCGGGGGAGGTCTGTATGGCCTTCATGATTACCCTTACAAAATATAATAACAAGACATGCGGTCTGGGACCCATGGTAACTAGGTTGTGTTAAGTAGTACTGTTCTTAGCATTTTAATACCTGTTACTCACCCTATCGGGGGAGGTCTATATGGCCTGCATGATTACCCTTACAAAATATAATAATAAGATATATGCTCTGGGACCCATGGTAAGTTTGTGTTAAGTAGTACTGTTCTCAGCATTTTAATACCTGTTACTCACCCTATCGGGGGAGGTCTATATGGCCTTCATGATTACCCTTAAAAAATATAATAACAAGACATGCGGTCTGGGACCCATGGTAACTAGGTTGTGTTAAGTAGTACTGTTCTTAGCATTTTAACACCTGTTACTCACCCTATCTGGGGAGGTCTATATGGCCTGCATGATTATCCTTACAAAATATAATAACAAGACATGCAGACTGGGACCCATGGTAACTAGGTTGTGTTAAGTAGTACTGTTCTTAGCATTTTAATACCTGTTACTCACCCTATCGGGGGAGGTCTATATGGCCTTCATGATTACCCTTACAAAATATAATAACAAGACATGCGGTCAGGGACCCATGGTAACTAGGTAGTGTTAAGTAGTACTGTTCTTAGCATTTTAATACCTGTTACTCACCCTAGCGGGGGAGGTCTATATGGCCTGCATGATTACCCTTACAAAATATAATAACAAGACATGCGGTCTGGGACCCATGGTAACTAGGTTGTGTTAAGTAGTACTGTTCTTAGCATTTTAATACCTGTTACTCACCCTATCAGGGGAAGTCTATATGGCCTGCATGATTACCCTAACAAAATATAATAATAAGACATATGCTCTGGGACCCATGGTAAGTTTGTGTTAAGTAGTACTGTTCTTAGCATTTTAATACCTGTTACTCACCCTATCGGGGGAGGTCTATATGGCCTTCATGATTACCCTTACAAAATATAATAACAAGACATGTGGTCTGGGACCCATGGTAACTAGGTTGTGTTAAGTAGTACTGTTCTTAGCATTTTAATACCTGTTACTCACCCTATCGGGGGAGGTCTATATGGCCTGCATGATTACCCTTACAAAATATAATAACAAGACATGCGGTCTGAGACCCATGGTAACTAGGTTGTGTTAAGTAGTACTGTTCTTAGCATTTTAATACCTGTTACTCACCCTATCGGGGGAGGTCTGTATGGCCTTCATGATTACCCTTACAAAATATAATAACAAGACATGCGGTCTGGGACCCATGGTAACTAGGTTGTGTTAAGTAGTACTGTTCTTAGCATTTTAATACCTGTTACTCACCCTATCGGGGGAGGTCTATATGGCCTGCATGATTACCCTTACAAAATATAATAACAAGACATGCGGTCTGGGACCCATGGTAACTAGGTTGTGTTAAGAAGTACTGTTCTTAGTATTTTAATACCTGTTACTCACCCTATCGGGGGAGGTCTATATGGTCTGCATGATTACCCTAACAAAATATAATAATAAGACATATGCTCTGGGACCCATGGTAAGTTTGTGTTAAGTAGTACTGTTCTTAGTATTTTAATACCTGTTACTCACCCTATCGGGGGAGGTCTATATGGCCTTCATGATTACCCGAACAAAATATAATAACAACTAGGTTGTGTTAAGTAGTACTGTTCTTATTAGTTTAAAACCTGTTACAACACCTAATGGTGGGAGGTCTATATGGCCTGCATGATTAGCCGGACCAAACAAAAAAAAAAGGCATGCGGTCTTGGACTAAGACCTATGGCTAACTCGGTTGTTTAAAGTAGTACTATTCTTAGCACTTTCATCCCTATTACTCCCAGGCCTCTCGGGGGAGGTCTACATGGCCATCATGATTAGCCTAACAAAGTACAACAACAAAACATGCGGTCTGGGACCCATGGTAACTAGGTTGTGTTAAGTAGTACTGTTCTTCGCAGTTTAATACCTGTTACAACCCCTAATGGTGGGAGGTCTATATGGCCTGCATGATTAGCCGCACCAAACCAAAAAAAACATGCGGTCTTGAAGTAAGACCCATGTCTAACTCGGTTGTTTAAAGTAGTACTATTCTTAGCACTTTCATCCCTATTACTCCCAGGCCTCTCGGGGGAGGTCTACATGGCCATCATGATTAGCCTAACAAAGTACAACAACAAAACATGCGGTCTGGGACCCATGGTAACTAGTTTGTGTTAAGTAGTACTGTTCTTATTAGTTTAAAACTTGTTACAACACCTAATGGTGGGAGGTCTATATGGCCTGCATGATTAGCCGCACCAAACCAAACAAAAAGGCATGCGGTCTTGTTCTAAGACCTATGGCTAACTCGGTTGTTTAAAGTAGTACTATTCTTAGCATTTTCATCCCTATTACTCCCAGGCCTCTCGGGGGAGGTCTACATGGACATCATGATGAGCCTAACAAAGTACAACAACAAAACATGCGGTCTGGGACCCATGGTAACTAGGTTGTGTTAAGTAGTACTGTTCTTAGCAGTTTAATACCTGTTACAACCCCTAATGGTGGGAGGTCTATATGGCCTGCATGATTAGCCGCACCAAACCAAAAAAAAGACATGCGGTCTTGAAGTAAGACCCATGGCTAACTCGGTTGTTTAAAGTAGTACTATTCTTAGCACTTTCATCCCTGTTACTTCAAGGCCTCTCGGGGGTGGTGTACATGGCCATCATGATTAGCCTAACAAAGTACAACAATAAAACCTTGGCTCTTCAAAGCCCGTTAATTGGCTGTATTTTGGTAGTACTGTTCTTATTAGTTTAATACCTGTTACAACACCGAATGGTGGGAGGTCTATATGGCCTGCAAGATTAGCCGCACCAAACCAAAAAAAAAGACATGCGGTCTTGGACTAAGACCCATGGTTAACTTGGTTGTTTAAAGTAGTACTATTCTTAGCACTTTTATCCCTGTTACTTCAAGGCCTCTTAGGGGTGGTGTACATGGCCATCATGATTAGCCTAACAAAGAACAACAATAAAACCTTGGCTCTTGAAAGCCAGTTAATAGGCTGTATTTTGGTATTATTGTTTTTATTAGATTAATACCTGTTACAACACCGAATGGTGGGGGACTATATGGCCTGCATGATTAGCCGCACCAAACCAAAAAAAAAAGACATGCGGTCTTGGACTAAGACCCATGGCTAAATCTGTTGTTTAAATTAGTACTATTCTTAGCACTTTCATCCCTGTTACTTCCAGGCCTCTTGGGGGTGGGCTACATGGCCATCATGTTTAGCCTAACAAAATACAACAAAAAAACATGTGGTCTGGGACCCATGGTAACTAGGTTGTGTTAAGTAGTACTGTTCTTAGCAGTTTAATACCTGTTACAACCCCTAATGGTTTGAGGTGTATATGGCCTGCATGATTAGCCGCACCAAACCAAAAAAAAAGGTATGCAGTCTTGGACTAAGACCCATGGCTAACTTGGTTGTTTAAAGTAATACTATTCGTAGTACTTTCATCCCTATTACTCCCAGGCCTCTCGGGGGAGGTCTACATGGCCATCATGATTAGCCTAAAAAAGTACAACAACAAAACATGTGGTCTGGGACCCATGGTAACTAGGTTGTGTTAAGTAGTACTGTACTTAGCAGTTTAATATCTGTTATAACCCCTAATGGTGGGAGGTCTATATGGCCTGCATGATTAGCTGCACAAAACAAAAAAAAAGACATGCAGTCTTGGACTAAGACCCATGGCTAACTCGGTTGTTTAAATTAGTACTATTCTTAGCACTTTCATCCCTGTTACTTCCAGGCCTCTCGGGGGTGGTCTACATGGCCATCATGTTTAGCCTAACATAGTACAATAAAACCTTGGCTCTTGAAAGCCTGTTAATTGTCTTTATTTTGGTAGTACTGTTCTTATTAGTTTAATACTTGTTACAACACTGAATGGTTTGAGGTGTATATGGCCTGCATGATTAGCCGCACCAAACCAAAAAAAAGGCATGCAGTCTTGGACTAAGACCCATGGCTTACTCGGTTGTTTAAAGTAATACTATTCTTAACACTTTCATCCCTATTACTCCCAGGCCTCTCGGGGGAGGTCTACATGGCCATCATGATTAGCCTAACAAAGTAAAACAACAAAACATGTGGTCTGTGACCCATGGTAACTAGGTTGTGTTAAGTAGTACTGTTCTTAGCAGTTTAGTACCTGTTACAACCCCTAATGGTGGGAGGTCTATATGGCCTGCATGATTAGCCGCACCAAACCAAAAAAAAGACATGCGGTCTTGGACTAAACCCATGGCTAACTCGGTTGTTTAAATTAGTACTATTCTTAGCACTTTCATCCCTGTTACTTCCAGGCCTCTTGGAGGTGATCTACATGGCCATCATGTTTAGCCTAACATAGTACAATAAAAGCTTGGCTCTTGAAAGCCTGTTAATTCGCTTTATTTTGGTAGTACTGTTCTTATTAGTTTAATACCTGTTACAACACCGAATGGTGGGAGATCTATATAGTCTGCATGATTAGCCGCACCAAACAAAAAAAAAGACATATTCTTAACACTTTCATCCCTGTTACTTCAAGGCCTCTTGGGGTGGTGTACATGTCCATCATGATTAGCCTAACAAAGTACAACAATAAAACGTTGGCTCTTGAAAGCCCGTTAATTGGCTGTATTTTGGTAGTACTGTTCTTATTAGTTTAATACCTGTTACAACACCGAATGGTGGGAGGTCTATATGGCCTGTATGATTAGCCGCACCAAACCAAAAAAAAGACATGCGGTCTTGGACTAAGATCCATGGCTAACTCGGTTGTTTAAAGTAGTACTATTCTTAGCACTTTCATCCCTGTTACTTCAAGACCTCTCGGGGGTGGTTTACATGGCCATCATGATTAGCCTAACAAAGTACAACAATAAAACCTTGGCTCTTGAAAGCCCATTAATTGGCTGTATTTTGGTAGTACTGTTCTTATTAGTTTAATACCTGTTACAACTCTGAATGTTGGGAGGTCTATATGGCCTGTATGATTAGCCGCACCAGACCAAAAAAAAAGACATGCGGTCTTGGAGTAAGACCCATGGCTAACTTGGTTGTTTAAAATAGTACTATTCTTAGCACTTTCATCCCTGTTACTTCAAGGCCTCTCGGGGTGGTGTACATGTCCATCATGATTAGCCTAACAAAGTACAACAATAAAACGTTGGCTCTTGAAAGCCTGTTAATTGGCTGTATTTTGGTAGTACTGTTCTTATTAGTTTAATACCTGTTACAACACCGAATGGTGGGAGGTCTATATGGCCTGTATGATTAGCCGCACCAAACCAAAAAAAAGACATGCGGTCTTGGACTAAGACCCATGGCTAACTCGGTTGTTTAAATTAGTACTATTCTTAGCACTTTCAACCCTGTTACTTCCAGGCCTCTCGGGGGTGGTCTACATGGCCATCATGTTTAGCCTAACATAGTACAATAAAACCTTGGCTCTTGAAAGCCTGTTAATTGGATTTATTTTGGTAGTACTGTTCTTATTAGTTTAATACCTGTTACAACACCGAATGGTGGGAGGTCTATATTGCTCTCGGGGTGGTGTACATGCCCATCATGATTAGCCTAACAAAGTACAACAATAAAACGTTGGCTCTTGAAAGCCCGTTAATTGGCTGTATTTTGGTAGTACTGTTCTTATTAGTTTAATACCTGTTACAACACCGAATGGTGGGAGGTCTATATGGCCTGTATGATTAGCCGCACCAAACAAAAAAAAAGACATGCGGTCTTGGACTAAGACCCATGGCTAACTCGGTTGTTTAAAGTAGTACTATTCTTAGCACTTTCATCCCTGTTACTTCAAGACCTCTCGGGGGTGGTTTACATGGCCATCATGATTAGCCTAACAAAGTACAACAATAAAATCTTGGCTCTTGAAAGCCCGTTAATTGGCTGTATTTTGGTAGTACTGTTCTTATTAGTTTAATACCTGTTACAACTCCGAATGGTGGGAGGTCTATATGGTCTGTATGATTAGCCGCATCAAACCAAAAAAAAAAGAAATGCGGTCTTGGAGTAAGACCCATGGCTAACTTGGTTGTTTAAAGTAGTACTATTCTTAGCACTTTCATCCCTGTTACTTCAAGGCCTCTCGGGGTGGTGTACATGTCCATCATGATTAGCCTAACAAAGTACAACAATAAAACGTTGGCTCTTGAAAGCCCGTTAATTGGCTGTATTTTGGTAGTACTGTTCTTATTAGTTTAATACCTGTTACAACACCGAATGGTGGGAGGTCTATATGGCCTGTATGATTAGCCGCACCAAACCAAAAAAAAGACATGCGATCTTGGACTAAGACCCATGGCTAACTCGGTTGTTTAAATTTGTACTATTCTTAGCACTTTCATCCCTGTTACTTCCAGGCCTCTC
This sequence comes from Bombina bombina, assembly GCF_027579735.1. NCBI lineage: Eukaryota > Metazoa > Chordata > Amphibia > Anura > Bombinatoridae > Bombina > Bombina bombina. The sequence continues at coordinate 790,015,941 of NC_069504.1, read as the reverse complement.
GGGGGTGGTCTACATGGCCATCATGTTTAGCCTAACAAAATACAACAAAAAAACATGTGGCTGGGACCCATGGTAACTAGGTTGTGTTAACTAGTACTGTTCTTAGCAGTTTAATACCTGTTACAACCCCTAATGGTTTGAGGTGTATATGGCCTGCATGATTAGCCGCACCAAACCAAAAAAAAAGGCATGCAGTCTTGGACTAAGACCCATGGCTAACTCGGTTGTTTAAAGTAATGCTATTCTTAGCACTTTCATCCCTATTACTCCCAGGCCTCTCGGGGGAGGTCTACATGGCCATCATGATTAGCCTAACAAAGTACAACAACAAAACATGTGGTGTGGGACCCATGGTAACTAGGTTGTGTTAAGTAGTACTGTTCTTAGCAGTTTAATACCTGTTACAACCCCTAATGGTGGGAGGTCTATATGGCCTGCATGATTAGCCGCACCAAACCAAAAAAAAACATGCGGTCTTGGACTAAGACCCATGGCTAACTCGGTTGTTTAAATTAGTACTATTCTTAGCACTTTCATCCCTGTTACTTCCAGGCCTCTCGGGGGTGGTCTACATGGCCATCATGTTTAGCCTAACATAGTACAATAAAACCTTGGCTCTTGAAAGCCTGTTAATTGTCTTTATTTTGGTAGTACTGTTCTTATTAGTTTAATACCTGTTACAACACTAAATGGTTTGAGGTGTATATGGCCTGCATGATTAGCCGCACCAAACAAAAAAAAAAGGCATGCAGTCTTGGACTAAGACCCATGGCTAACTCGGTTGTTTAAAGTAATACTATTCTTAGCACTTTCATCCCTATTACTCCCAGGCCTCTCGGGGGAGGTCTACATGGTCATCATGATTAGCCTAACAAAGTACAACAACAAAACATGTGGTCTGGGAGCCATGGTAACTAGGTTGTGTTAAGTAGTACTGTTCTTAGCAGTTTAATACCTGTTACAACCCCTAATGGTGGGAGGTCTATATGGCCTGCATGATTAGCCACACCAAACCAAAAAAAAAGACATGCAGTCTTGGACTAAGACCCATGGCTAACTCGGTTGTTTAAATTAGTACTATTCTTAGCACTTTCATCCCTGTTACTTCCAGGCCTCTTGGAGGTGGTCTACATGGCCATCGTGTTTAGCCTAACATAGTACAATAAAACCTTGGCTCTTGAAAGCCTGTTAATTGGCTTTATTTTGGTAGTACTGTTCTTATTAGTTTAATACCTGTTACAACACCGAATGGTGGGAGGTCTATATGGCCTGCATGATTAGCCGCACCAAACAAAAAAAAAGACATGCGGTCTTGGACTAAGACCCATGGCTAACTCGGTTGTTTAAAGTAGTACTATTCTTAGCACTTTCATCCCTGTTACTTCAAGGCCTCTCGGGTGGTGTACATGTCCATCATGATTAGCCTATCAAAGTACAACAATAAAACGTTGGCTTTTGAAAGCCCGTTAATTGGCTGTATTTTGGTAGTACTGTTCTTATTAGTTTAATACCTGTTACAACACCGAATGGTGGGAGGTCTATATGGCCTGTATGATTAGCCGCACCAAACCAAAAAAAAGACATGCGGTCTTGGACTAAGACACATGGCTAACTCTGTTGTGTAAATTAGTACTATTCTTAGCACTTTCATCCCTGTTACTTCAAGGCCTCTCGGGGCTGGTCTACATGGCCATTATGATTACCCTCACCAAAATATGACAACAAGACATGCATTCAGGGAACCATGGTAAGGTTACTTCCTTTTGCAAAATCGAGTATACCAGTTGCAGGCAGAGGTTCTGACCCTGCATTATGGCTGCACCTCTCCCTAAAAGAGGCATTCATTACAGAGTCTGTGGGCATGTAGGCAAAGAGCTGGCCTGCCTAAAAGGAGCAGCAAGGCAGTACAGGTCATTCTCCTTCAGCCATTTTATACGATGGCCCACGACCCTCAACAGCCACAACAGACTGAAATACCACATATGCCATCCTTTTGAACAATAGAGTACAGGTATGGCATTGATTTTAGGAACACGGAGATAATTTTAAGGAACCGTGAAATTGAACAAAAAACCATGCTTGGACACCCAGTACAGTACAGGTCATTCTCCTTCGGCCTTTTTATAAGAGGGTCCAGGACCCTCAACAAAAACAACAGCAGGAAAGAGGACATATGGCATCCTTTTAAACAATAGAATACAGGTAAGGCATTGATTTTAGAAACCCGGAAATAATTTTTAGGAACCGTGAAATTGAACAAAAAAACATGATTGGACACCCAGTACAGTACAGGTCGTTCTCCTTCGGACTTTTACAGGTAAGGCATTGATTTTAGAAACCCAGAGATAATTTTTAGGAAACAGGAAATAGAAAAAAACATTGATTGGACACCCAGTACAATTCTTTCTCCTTCAGCCTTTTTATAAGAGGGTCCAGGACCCTCAACAAAAACAACAGCAGAAAAGAGGACATATGGCATCCTTTTGAACAATAGAGTACAGGTAAGGCATTGATTTTAGAAACCCGGAGATAATTTTTAGGAACCGGGAAATTGAACCAAAAAAATGATTGGACACCCAGTACACTTCTATCTCCTTCATCCTTTTTATAAGAGGCTCCAGGACCCTCAACAGAAACAACAGCAGGAAAAAGAACATATGGCATCCTTTTGAACAATAGAGTACAGGTAAGGCATTGATTTTAGAAACCCAGAGATAATTTGTTGGAACAGGAAAATTGAACCATAAAAATGATTGGACACCCAGTACACTTCTTTCTCCTTCAGCCTTTTTATATGAGGCTCCAGAACCCTCAACAGAAACAACAGCAGGAAAGAGGACATATGGCATCCTTTTGAAAAATAGAGTACAGGTAAGGCATTGATTTTAGAAATCTGGAGATAATTTTTAGGAAACGGGAAATTGAAAAAAAACATTAATTGGACACCCAGTATACTTCTTTCTCCTTCAGCCTTTTTATAAAAGGCTCCAGGACCATCATATGAAACAACAGCAGGAAAGAGGACATATTGCATCCTTTTGAACAATAGAGTACAGGTAAGGCATTCATTTTAGAAACCCAGAGATAATTTTTAGGAAACGGGAAATAGAACAAAACATTGATTGGACACCCAGTACACTTCTTTCTCCTTCAGCCTTTTTATAAGAGGGTCCAGGACCCTCAACAGAAACAACAGCAGGAAAGAGGACATATGGCATCCTTTTGAACAATAGAGTACAGGTAAGGCATTGATTTTAGAAACCCAGAGATAATTTTTATGAAACAGGAAATTGAACCAAAAAAATGATTGGACACCCAGTACACTTCTATCTCCTTCAGCCTTTTTATAAGAGGCTCCAGGACCCGCAAAAGAAACAACAGCAGGAAAGAGGACATATGGCATCCTTTTGAACAATAAAGTACAGGTAAGGCATTGATTTTAGAAACCCAGAGATAATTTGTTGGAATAGGAAAATTGAACCAAAAAAATGATTGGACACCCAGTACACTTCTTTCTCCTTCAGCCTTTTTATATGAGGCTCCAGGACCCTCAACAGAAACAACAGCAGGGAAGAGGACATATGGCATCCTTTTGAACAATAGAGTACAGGTAAGGCATTGATTTTATAAACCCGGGGATAATTTTTTAGGAAACGGGAAATTGAAAAAAACATTGATTGGACACCCAGTACAATTCTTTCTCCTTCAGCCTTTTTATAAAAGGTTCCAGGACCCTCATATGAAACAACATCAGGAAAGAGGACATATGGCATCATTTTGAACAATAGAGTACAGGTAAGGCATTGATTTTAGAAACCCAGAGATAATTTTTATGAAACGGGAAATTGAACCAAAAAAATGATTGGACACCCAGTACACTTCTATCTCCTTCAACCTTTTTATAAGAGGCTCCAGGACCCTCATATGAAAAGAATTTCAGGAAAGAGGACATATGGCATCCTTTGAACAATAGAGTACAGGTAAGGCATTGATTTTAGAAACCCAGAGATAATTTTTATGAAACAGGAAATTGAACCAAAAAAATGATTGGACCCCCAGTACACTTCTATCTCCTTCAGCCTGTTTATAAGAGGCTCCAGGACCCTCAGCAGAAACAACAGCAGGAAAGAGGACATATGGCATCCTTTAGAACAATAGAGTACAGGTAAGGCATTGATTTTAGAAACCCGGAGATAATTTGTTGGAACAGGGAAATTGAACCAAAAAAATGATTGGACACCCAGTACACTTCTTTCTCCTTCAGCCTTTTTATAAGAGGTTCCAAGACCCTCATATGAAACAACAGCAGGAAAGAGGACATATGGCATCCTTTTGAACAATAGAGTACAGGTAAGGCATTGATTTTAGCAACCCAGAGATAATTTTTTGGAAACGGGAAATAGAAAAAACATTGATTGGACACCCAGTACACTTCTTTCTCCTTCAGCCTTTTTATAAGAGGGTCCAGGACCCTCAAGAAAAACAACAGCAGGAAAGAGGACATATGGCATCCTTTTGAACAATGGAGTACAGGTAAGGCATTGATTTTAGCAGCCCAGAGAGAATTTTTAGGAAATGGGAAATTGAACCAAAAAAATAATTGGACACCCAGTACACTTCTTTCTACTTCAGCCTTTTTTATAAGAGGCTCCAGGACCCTCATATGAAACAACATCAGGAAAGAGGACATATGGCATCCTTTTGAACAATAGAGTACAGGTATGGCATTGATTTTAGGAACACAGAGATAATTTTAAGGAACCGTGAAATTGAACAAAAAACCATGCTTGGACACCCAGTACAGTACAGGTCATTCTCCTTCGGCCTTTTTATAAGAGGGTCCAGGACCCTCAACAAAAACAACAGCAGGAAAGAGGACATATGGCATCCTTTTAAACAATAGAATACAGGTAAGGCATTGATTTTAGAAACCCGGAAATAATTTTTAGGAACCGTGAAATTGAACAAAAAAACATGCTTGGACACCCAGTACAGTACAGGTCGTTCTCCTTCGGCCTTTTAAAGGTAAGGCATTGATTTTAGAAACCCAGAGATAATTTTTAGGAAACAGAAAATAGAAAAAAACATTGATTGGACACCCAGTACAATTCTTTCTCCTTCAGCCTTTTTATAAGAGGGTCCAGGACCCTCAACAAAAATAACAGCAGAAAAGAGGACATATGGCATCCTTTTGAACAATAGAGTACAGGTAAGGCATTGATTTTAGAAACCCCGGAGATAATTTTTAGGAACCGGGAAATTGAACCAAAAAAATGATTGGACACCCAGTACACTTCTATCTCCTTCATCCTTTTTATAAGAGGCTCCAGGACCCTCAACAGAAACAACAGCAGGAAAAAGAACATATGGCATCCTTTTGAACAATAGAGTACAGGTAAGGCATTGATTTTAGAAACCCGGAGATAATTTTTAGGAAACGGGAAATTGAACCAAAAAACATTGATTGGACACCCAGTACACTTTTTTCTCCTTCAGCCTTTTTATAAAAGTCTCCAGGACCGTCATATGAAACAACAGCAGGAAAGAGGACATATTGCATCCTTTTGAACAATAGAGTACAGGTAAGGCATTCATTTTAGAAACCCAGAGATAATTTTTAGGAAACGGGAAATAGAACAAAACATTGATTGGACACCCAGTACACTTCTTTCTCCTTCAGCCTTTTTATAAGAGGGTCCAGGACCCTCAACAGAAACAACAGCAGGAAAGAGGACATATGGCATCATTTTGAACAATAGAGTACAGGTAAGGCATTGATTTTAGAAACCCAGAGATAATTTTTATGAAACGGGAAATTGAACCAAAAAAATGATTGGACACCCAGTACACTTCTATCTCCTTCAGCCTTTTTATAAGAGGCTCCAGGACTCGCAACAGAAACAACAGCAGGAAAGAGGACATATGGCATCATTTTGAACAATAGAGTACAGGTAAGGCATTGATTTTAGAAACCCAGAAATAATTTTTTGGAATAGGAAAATTGAACCAAAAAAATGATTGGACACCCAGTACACTTCTTTCTCCTTCAGCCTTTTTATAAAAGGTTCCAGGACCCTCATATGAAACAACAGCAGGAAAGAGGACATATGGCATCCTTTTGAACAATAGAGTACAGGTAAGGCATTGATTTTAGCAACACAGAGATCATTTTTAGGAAATAGGAAATAGAAAAAAACATTGATTGGACACCCAGTACACTTCTTTCTCCTTCAGCCTTTTTATAAGAGGGTCCAGGACCCTCAAGAAAATCAACAGCAGGAAAGAGGACATATGGCATCCCTTTGAACAATAGAGTACAGGTAAGGCATTGATTTTAGCAACCCGGAGATAATTTGTTGGAACAGGGAAATTGAACCAAAAAAATGATTGGACACCCAGTACACTTCTTTCTCCTTCAGCCTTTTTATAAGAGGGTCCAGGACCCTCATATGAAACAACAGCAGGAAAGAGGACATATGGCATCCTTTTGAACAATAGAGTACAGGTAAGGCATTGATTTTAGCAACACAGAGATAATTTTTAGGAAACAGGAAATAGAAAAAAACATTGATTGGACACCCAGTACACTTCTTTCTCCTTCAGCCTTTTTATAAGAGGGTCCAGGACCCTCAAGAAAAACAACAGCAGGAAAGAGGACATATGGCATCCCTTTGAACAATAGAGTACAGGTAAGGCATTGATTTTAGCAACCCAGAGAGAATTTTTAGGAAAAGGGAAATTGAACCAAAAAAATGATTGGAGACCCAGTACACTTCTTTCTACTTCAGCCTTTTTTATAAGAGGCTCCAGGACCCTCATATGAAACAACATCAGGAAAGAGGACATATGGCATCCTTTTGAACAATAGAGTACAGGTAAGGCATTGATTTTAGAAACCCAGTGATAATTTTTATGAAACGGGAAATTGAACCAAAAAAATGATTGGACACCCAGTACACTTCTATCTCCTTCAGCCTTTTTATAAGAGGCTCCAGGACCCTCATATGAAAAAACATCAGGAAAGAGGACATATGGCATCATTTGAACAATAGAGTACAGGTAAGGCATTGATTTTAGAAACCCAGAGATAATTTTTATGAAACGGGAAATTGAACCAAAAAAATGATTGGACACCCAGTACACTTCTATCTCCTTCAGCCTGTTTATAAGAGGCTCCAGGACCCTCAACAGAAACAACAGCAGGAAAGAGGACATATGGCATCCTTTTGAACAATAGAGTACAGGTAAGGCATTGATTTTAGAAACCCGGAGATAATTTGTTGGAACAGGGAAATTGAACCAAAAAAATGATTGGACACCCAGTACACTTCTTTCTCCTTCAGCCTTTTTATAAGAGGCTCCAGGACCCTAATATGAAACAACATCAGGAAAGAGGACATATGGCATCCTTTTGAACAATAGAGTACAGGTAAGGCATTGATTTTAGCAACCCAGAGGTAATTTTTAGGAAACGTGAAATAGAAAAAAACATTGATTGGACACCCAGTACCCTTCTTTCTCCTTCAGCCTTTTTATAAGAGGGTCCAGGACCCTCAACAAAAACAACAGCAGGAAAGAGGACATATGGCATCCTTTTGAACAATAGAGTACAGGTAAGGCATTGATTTTAGAAACCCAGAGATAATTTTTATGAAACGGGAAATTGAACCAAAAAAATGATTGGACACCCAGTACACTTCTATCTCCTTCAACCTTTTTATAAGAGGCTCCAGGACCCTCATATGAAAAAAATATCAGGAAAGAGGACATATGGCATCCTTTGAACAATAGAGTACAGGTAAGGCATTGATTTTAGAAACCCCGGAGATAATTTTTATGAAACAGGAAATTGAACCAAAAAAATGATTGGACCCCCAGTACACTTCTATCTCCTTCAGCCTGTTTATAAGAGGCTCCAGGACCCTCAACAGAAACAACAGCAGGAAAGAGGACATGTGGCATCCTTTAGAACAATAGAGTACAGGTAAGGCATTGATTTTAGAAACCCGGAGATAATTTGTTGGAACAGGGAAATTGAACCAAAAAAATGATTGGACACCCAGTACACTTCTTTCTCCTTCAGCCTTTTTATAAGAGGGTCCAGGACCCTCATATGAAACAACAGCAGGAAAGAGGACATATGGCATCCTTTTGAACAATAGAGTACAGGTAAAGCATTGATTTTAGCAACACAGAGATAATTTTTAGGAAACAGGAAATAGAAAAAAACATTGATTGGACACCCAGTACACTTCTTTCTCCTTCAGCCTTTTTATAAGAGGGTCCAGGACCCTCAAGAAAAACAACAGCAGGAAAGAGGACATATGGCATCCCTTTGAACAATAGAGTACAGGTAAGGCATTGATTTTAGCAACCCAGAGAGAATTTTTAGAAAAGGGAAATTGAACCAAAAAAATGATTGGAGACCCAGTACACTTCTTTCTACTTCAGCCTTTTTTATAAGAGGCTCCAGGACCCTCATATGAAACAACATCAGGAAAGAGGTCATATGGCATCCTTTTGAACAATAGAGTACAGGTAAGGCATTGATTTTAGAAACCCAGTGATAATTTTTATGAAACGGGAAATTGAACCAAAAAAATGATTGGACACCCACTACACTTCTATCTCCTTCAGCCTGTTTATAAGAGGCTCCAGGACCCTCAACAGAAATAACAGCAGGAAAGAGGACATATGGCATCCTTTTGAACAATAGAGTACAGGTAAGGCATTGATTTTAGAAACCCGGAGATAATTTGTTGGAACAGGGAAATTGAACCAAAAAAATGATTGGACACCCAGTACACTTCTTTCTCCTTCAGCCTTTTTATAAGAGGCTCCAGGACCCTCATATGAAACAACATCAGGAAAGAGGACATATGGCATCCTTTTGAACAATAGAGTACAGGTAAGGCATTGATTTTAGCAATCCAGAGGTAATTTTTAGGAAACGGGAAATAGAAAAAAACATTGATTGGACACCCAGTACACTTCTTTCTCCTTCAGCCTTTTTATAAGAGGGTCCAGGACCCTCAAGAAAAACAACAGCAGGAAAAAGGACATATGGCATCCCTTTGAACAATAGAGTACAGGTAAGGCATTGATTTTAGCAACCCAGAGAGAATTTTTAGGAAAAGGGAAATTGAACCAAAAAAATGATTGGAGACCCAGTACACTTCTTTCTACTTCAGCCTTTTTTATAAGAGGCTCCAGGAACCTCATATGAAACAACATCAGGAAAGAGGACATATGGCATCCTTTTGAACAATAGAGTACAGGTAAGGCATTGATTTTAGAAACCCAGTGATAATTTTTATGAAACGGGAAATTGAACCAAAAAAATGATTGGACACCCAGTACACTTCTATCTCCTTCAGCCTTTTTATAAGAGGCTCCAGGACCCTCATATGAAAAAACATCAGGAAAGAGGACATATGGCATCCTTTGAACAATAGAGTACAGGTAAGGCATTGATTTTAGAAACCCAGAGATAATTTTTATGAAACGGGAAATTGAACCAAAAAAATGATTGGACACCCAGTACACTTCTATCTCCTTCAGCCTGTTTATAAGAGGCTCCAGGACCCTCAACAGAAACAACAGCAGGAAAGAGGACATATGGCATCCTTTTGAACAATAGAGTACAGGTAAGGCATTGATTTTAGAAACCCAGAGATAATTTTTAGGAAACGGGAAAATGAACCAAAAAAACGATTGGACACCCAGTACACTTATTTCTCCTTCAGCCTTTTTATAAGAGAGTCCAGGACCCTCAACAAAAACAACAGCAGGAAAGAGGACATATGTCATCCTTTTGAACAATAGAGTACAGGTACAGCATTGATTTTAGAAACCCAGAGATAATTTTTAGGAAACAGGAAATTGAACCAAAAAAATGATTGGACACCCAGTACACTTCTTTGTCCTTCAGCCTTTTTTAAGAGGGTCCAGGACCCTCAACAGAAACAACAGCTGGAAAGCGGACATTTTGCATCCTTTTGAACAATAGAGTACAGGTACGGCATTGATTTTAGAAACCCGGAGATAATTTTTAGGAACTGGGAAATTGGCCAAAAAAACCATGCTTGGACACCAAGTACAGTACAGGTCGTTCTCCTTCAGACTTTTTATAAGAGGGTCCAGCACCCTCAACAGAAACAACTGCAGGGAACACTACATATGCCATCCTTTTGCACAATAGAGTACATGTATGGCATACATTTTAGAAACCCGGAGATAATTTTTAGGAACCGGGAGATGGAAAAGGAAGCTTGGACAACCAGTACACTTTGTTGTCCTTCAGCCTTTTTAGACGAGGGTCCTGGACCCTCAACAGGCACAACTGCATGAAACACCACATATGCCATCCTTTTGCACAATAGAGTACAGGTATGGCATCCATTTTCGAAGAACAGAGATAATTTTTAGGAACCGGGAGATGGAAAAAGATGCTTGGACAACCAGTACACTTTTTTCTCCTTCAGCCTTTTTATAAGATGGCCCACGAACCTCAACAGGTTCAACAGCATGAAACACCACATTTGCCATCCTTTTGCACAATCGAGTACAGGTATGGCATTGATTTGAGGAACCCCGAGATAATTGAGAGGAACCGGGAACATTTAACAAAAAATGTGTTTGGACACCCAGTACAGGTCGTTCTCCTTCAGCCTTTTAGGCACAACAGCATGAAACACCACATATGCCACCCTTTTGCACAATAAACTACAGGTATGGCATAGATGGAACCCGGAGATAATTTAGAGCAACCAAGAGATGGATAAAGATGCTTGGTTGGTCCTTCTCCTTCAAATTTGGGGCACTGCGCGTACAATTTAATGGTCCACCAGATAAGAGTGGTGTGTTAAGTTGTACTATTCTTAACAGTTTAATCACTGCTATGTGCCTTTTTTTTGCTTTGAGTTTTGTAGCCACAGAGCAGCAGCAGAGGCCAGAAAAACATAATGCTTACCTGATAAATTTATTTCTCTTGTGGTGTATCCAGCCCACAGATCATCCATTACTTATGGAATATTCTCTTTCCCAAGAGGAAGTTGCAAGAGGATCACCCACAGCAGAGCTGCTATATAGCTCCTCCCCTAACTGCCATATCCAGTCATTCGACCGAAAACAAGCAGAGAAAGGAGAAACCATAGGGTGCAGTGGTGACTGTAGTTTTAAATTAAAAATGCCTGCCTTAAAATGACAGGGTGGGCCGTGGACTGGATACACCACAAGAGAAATAAATTTATCAGGTAAGCATAAATTATGTTTTCTCTTGTAAGGTGTATCCAGTCCACGGATCACCCATTACTTGTGGGATACCAATACCAAAGCTAAAGTACACGGATGAAGGGAGGGACAAGGCAGGTACTTAAACGGAAGGTACCACTGCCTGTAAAACCTTTCTCCCAAAAATAGCCTCCGAAGAAGCAAAAGTATCAAATTTATAGAATTTTAAAAGGTATGAAGCGAAGACCAAGTCGCCGCCTTGCAAATCTTTTCAACAGAAGCCTCATTTTTAAAGGCCCATGTGGAAGCCACAGCTCTAGTAGAATGAGCTGTAATCCTTTCAGGAGGCTGCTAGCCAACAGTCTCATAAGCTAAGTGGATTATGCTTCTTAGCCAAAACGAAAGAGAGGTTGTCGAAGCCTTTTGGCCTCTCCTCTGTCCAGAGTAGACAACAAACAAAGCAGATGGTTTGACGAAAATCTTTAGTAGCTTGTAAATAATACTTAAAAGCCCGAACCACATCAAGATTGTGTAATAGACGTTCCTTCTTTGAAGAAGGATTAGGACACAATGATGGAACAACAATCTCCTGATTGATATTCTTAATAGATGCCACCTTAGGAAGAAACCCAGGTTTGGTACGTAACACTACCTTATCTGCATGGAAAATCAGATAAGGGGAATCACATTGTAAGGCAGATAACTCGGAAACTCTACGAGCCGAGGAAATAGCTACCAAAAATAGAACTTTCCAAGATAAAAACTTGATATCTATGGAATGAAGAACTTTAAGAACCAAGTTTAAACTCCATGGCGGAGCAACTGGTTTAAACACAGGCTTGATTCTAGCTAAAGCCTGACAAAATGCCTGAATATCTGGAACATCCGCCAGATGCTTGTGCAAATGAATAGACAGAGCACAAATCTGTCCTTTTAAGGAACTAGCTGACAATCTTTTTTCCAAACCTTCTTGGAGAAAAGATAATATCCTGGGAATCCTGACTTTACTCCACGAGTAACCCTTGGATTCACACCAATAAAGATATTTACGCCATATCTAATGATATATTTTCCTGGTGACAGGCTTTTGTGCCTGAATTAAGGTATCAATGACTGACTCGGAGAAGCAACGCTTTGATAAAATCAAGCGTTCAATCTCCAGGCAGTCAGTCTCAGAGAAATTAGATTTGGATGGTTGAAAGGGCCCTGAAGTAGAAGGTCCTGTCTCAGCAGCAGAGTCCATGGTGGAAAGGATGACATGTCCACCAGATCTGCATACCAAGTCCTGCGTGGCCACACAGGCGATATCAAGATCACCGATGCTCTCTCCTGCTTGATTTTGGCAATCAGACGAGGGAGCAGAGGAAACGGTGGAAACACCTAAGCCAGGTTGAACAACCAAGGTGCTGCTAGAGCATCTATGCAATCACCTCCGGATGGAGTTCCCACTCCCCCGGATGAAAAGTCTGATGACTTAGAGAATCCGCCTCCCAGTTCTCTACACCTGGGATATGGATAGCTGATAGGTGGCAAGAGTGAATCTCTGCCCAGCAAATTATCTTTGAGACTTCTAACATTGCCAGGTAACTCCTTGTTCCCCCCTGATGGTTGAAGTAAGCCCCAGTCGTGATGTTGTCTGACTGAAATCTGATGAACCTCATTATCGCTAGCTGAGGCCAAGCCTGAAGAGCATTGAATATCGCTCTCAGTTCCAGAATGTTTATTGGAAGGAGTGTCTCCTCTTGAGTCCATGAACCCTGAGCCTTCAGGGAGTTCCAGACTGCCCCCCAGCCTAGAAGGCTGGCATCTGTTGATACAATTGTCCAATCTGGCCTGCGAAAGGTCATACCTATGGACAGATGGACCCAAGATAGCCACCAGAGAAGAAATCCCTGGTCTCTTTATCCAGATTTAGTAGAGGGGACAAATCTGTGTAATCCCCATTCCACTGACTGAGCATGCAGAGTTGCAGTGGTCTGAAATGCACTATTTCCATAGCTGCTACCATTATGCCGATTACTTCCATACACTGAGCCACCGTAGGGCGAGAAGTGGATTAAAGAACACGGCAGGAATTTAGAAGTTTTGATAACCTGGACTCTGTCAGGTAACTCCTCATTTCTACGGAATCTATTAGAGTTCACAGAAAGGAGACTCTTGTGAGAGGGGATAGAGAACTATTTTCTTCGTTCACCTTCCACCCATGCGACCTCAGAAATGCCAGAACTATGTCCGTATGAGACTTGGCAATTTGGAAATTTGACGCCTGTATCAGAATGTCGTCTAAATAAGGGGCCACTGCTATGCCCCGTGGTCTTTGGACCGCCAGAAGTGACCCCAGAACCTTCATAAAGATTCTTGGGGCTGTAGCTAACCCAAAGGGAAGTGCTACAAACTGGTAATGCCTGTCTAGGAAGGCAAACCTGAGAAACCGATGATGATCTTTGTGTATCGGAATGTGAAGATAAGCATCCTTTAAATCCACTGTAGTCATTATTGACCCTCCTGGATCATAGGAAGGATGGTACGAATAGTCTCCATCTTGAATGATGGGACTCTGAGGAATTTGTTGGTCTGAAGATTCCCACTTTTTTGGGAACCACAAACAGATTTGAATAAAATCCCTGTCCCTGTTCCTCCTTTGGAACTGGATGGATCACTCCCATAACTAGGAGGTCTTGAACACAATGTAAAAATGCCTCTCTCTTTATCTGGTTTGCAGATAATCGTGAAAGGTGAAATCTCCCATTTGGAGGGGAAGCTTTAAAGTCCAGAAGATATCCCTGGGATATAATTTCCAACGCCCAGGGATTCTGGACATTTCTTGCCCAAGCCTGGGCGAAGAGCGAAAGTCTGCCCCCTACTAGATCCGTTGCCGGATAGGGGGCCAATCCTTCATGCTGTCTTAGAGGCAGCAGCAGGCTTTTTGGCCTGCTTACCTTTGGTCCAGGTCTGGTTAGGTCTCCAGACCGACTTGGACTGGGCAAAAGTTCCCTCTTGTTTTGGAGGGAAGTTGATGCCACACTCGCCTTGAAATTTCAAAAGGCACGAAAATTAGTCTGTTTGGCCCTTAATTTGGACCTATCTTGAGGAAGGGCATGACCTTTTCCTCTAGATATATCAGAAATGATCTCCTTCAAACCAGGCCCGAATAGGGTTTGCCCCTTGAAGGGAATATTAAGCAGCTTAGACTTTGAAGTAACGTCAGCTGACCAAGATTTTAGCCATAGTGCCCTACGCGCCTGAATAGCAAAACCAGAATTCTTAGCCGTTAGTTTAGTCAAATGAACAATGGCATCAGAAACAAAAGAATTGGCTAGCTTAAATGCTCTAAGCTTGTCAATTATGTCATCCAATGGGGTCTCTACCTGTAAAGCCTCTTCCAGAGACTCAAACCAGAAAGCCACAGCAGCAGTGATAGGGGCAATGCATGCAAGGGGCTGTAGAATAAAACCTTGTTGAATAAACATTTTCTTAAGGTAACCCTCAAACTTTTTATCCATTGGATCTGAGAAAGCACAACTGTCCTCAACAGGGATAGTAGTATGCTTAGCTAGGGTAGAAACTGCTCCCTCCACCTTAGGGACCGTTTGCCATAAGTCCCGTGTGGTGGCATCTATTGGAAACATTTTCTTAAAAATAGGAGGGGAAGAGAACAGCACACCTGGTCTATCCCATTCCTTAGTAATAATTTCTGTAAACCTTCTAGGTATTGGAAAAACATCAGTGCACACCGGCACTGCATAGTATTTATCCAGTCTACACAATTTCTCTGGCACTGCAATTGTATCACAGTCATTCAGAGCAGCTAAAACCTCCTTGAGCAACACTCGGAGGTGTTCAACTTAAATTTAAATGTTGACATATCAGAATCAGGTTGAATCCTCTTCCCTGAGTCAGAAAAATCACCCACAGAAAGAAGTTCTCCTTCCGTAGCTTCTGCATATTGTGAGGGGGTATCAGACATAGTTACTAAAGCGTCAGTATGCTCTGTATTTCTAATATAACTCCTGAGCTGTCTCACTTTCCTTGTAACCCAGGTAGTCTGGATAATACCGCTGCCAGGGTATTATCCATGACTGCTGCCGTGTCTTGTAAAGTAAACGCCATGGGCACACTAGATGTACTTGGCGCCATTTGAACATGAGTCCCTTGGGCGGGAGTCAAAGGGTCTGACACGTGGGGCGAATTAGTCGGCATAACTTCCCCCTCATCAGATTCCTCTGGTGATAAATTTTTTTAAAGACAGAATATGATCTTTATTACTTAAAATGAAGTAAGTACATTTGGTACACATTCTAAGAGGGGGTTCCACCATGGCTTCTAAACATAATGAACAAGGAGTTTCCTCTATGTCAGACATGTTTAAACAGACTAGCACTGAGACCAACAAGCTTGGAAAAGACTTTAAAGCAAGTTAACAAGCAAAAAATAAAAACTGTACTGTGCCTTTAAGAGAAACAAATTTTGTCAGAATTTGAAAAGCAGTAAATCAAATTTTTTTACAGTGTGTATAATAAGGTAACAGAGCATTGCACCCACTTGCAAATGGATGATTTACCCCTTAGTTCAAAAAACGAATCAAAAAAATGATATAGACGTTTTTAACAGACACACCAAACTGCCACAGCCTTGCTGTGGGCCTACCTTCCCCAACAAACGATTTTGGAAAGCCTAAAAGCCCTTGAGAGAGGTCTTATAGCATTCAGGAGACTCCTGGAGGAAGCTGGATGTCTCAGTCTGTAAAAGTAACTGCGCAAAAAAGCGCAAAAAAGCGCTAAATTAGGTCCCTCCCACTCATAGTAACACAGTGGAAAGCCTCAGGAAACTGTTTCTAGGCAAATTTAAGACAGCCATGTGGAAAACAACTAGGCCCCAATAAAGTTTTATCACCAAAGTATATATAAAAACGTTTAAACATGCCAGCAAATGTTTTATATTGCAAATCTATAAGAGTATTACCTCAGAAAGTAAACATGATACCAGTCGCTATTAAATCACTTTATTCAGGCTTACCTTACATAAATCTGGTATCAGCAGAATTTTTCTAGCATTCACATCTTCTAGAAAATAATTTTAACTGCACATACCTCATAGCAGGATAACCTGCACGCCATTCCCCCGCTGAACTTACCTCTCTCTTCAGTCATGTGTGAGAACAGCAATGGATCTTAGTTACAACCTGCTAAGATCATAGAAATCACAGGCAGAATCTTCTTCTATGCTCTGCCTGGGACAAAATAGTACAACTCCGGTACCATTTAAAAATAACAAACTTTTGATTGAAGTAAAAAACAACTACGTTACACTACTTCTCTCCTATTACCTCCATGCTTGTTGAGAGTTGCAAGAGAATGACTGGATATGGCAGTTAGGGGAGGAGCTATATAGCAGCTCTGCTGTGGGTGATCCTCTTGCAACTTCCTGTTGGGAAGGAGAATATCCCACAAGTAATGGATGATCTGTGGACTGGATACACCTTACAAGAGAAAATTAGGCATGTACAAATGACTAAAAATTGGGTATTGTTGCAGCCACTGCTGTAGCAGCGGCCAGAAAAATTGATGTTTGTACAACATTTAGAAAGTGCCCTAAAAGCTTGCGGCTTGAACACTAGTTGTTGGCGGATAAGTCACACAAGTCATCCTGCATTATAAGACAAAAAAAAGCCAGCGTGTGTACCAGTTGTAGCCCAAGCCAGCTCATCTCATCATCAGGCCTTTTTTAATCAAATGTATCGCCCAATGTCAGTCCCTTCGGGATCCATCCCTCATTCATTTTAATAAAGGTGAGATAGTCAAGACTTTTTTGACCTAGGCGACTTCTCTTCTCAGTGACAAAACCTCCTGCTGCACTAAAGGTCCTTTCAGGCAGGACACTTGAAGCGGGGCAGGCCAGAAGTTCAATTGCAAATTGGGATAGCTCAGGCCACAGGTCAAGCCTACACACCCAGTAGTCAAGGGGTCCATCGCTCCTCAAAGTGTCGAGATACGCAGTTAATGCTAGGTAGTCTGCCACCTGTCGGTTGAGTCTTTCTCTGAGGCTGGATCCAGAAAGGCTCTGGCGATGCATGGGAGTTAAAAATGTCCGCATGTCCTCCATCAACAAGATGTCAGGAAAGCATCCTGTCCTTGCCACCGTGGTCGTGGGGGGAGGATTACTTTCATCTCTTCCCTTGTTACATTCTCGTTGTGCTGTGACATCACCCTTATACTCTGTGTAAAGTATAGTTTTTAATTTGTTTTTAAAATGCTCCATCCTTTCCGACTAACATTTCAGTCACTTTATGCTTATACCGGGGGTCTAGTAGCGTGGACACCCAATACAGGTCTTTCTCCTTCAGCTTTTTTATACGAGGGTCCCTCAACAGGCATGACAGCAGGAAAGAACCCATTTTCACAAGGTTGGATGCCGAGCTAATCATGTCCCGTTCCTCCTCCTCACTGATCTCACTGAGGGTATCTTCTTCCCCCCAGCCACGTACAACACCACAGGTACCAGAGAGGTGACAACAATGAGCACCCTGGGATGCCTGTTGTGCTTGGTCTTCCTCCTCCTCCTCCTCAAAGCCCCATTCCTCCTCTAAATCCTCTTCCTCACAATCCTCTTCCTGCGTTGCCGCAGGTCCAGCAAGCGATGCTGATAAGGCTGTTTGTGGGGGTGATGGACACCACAACTCTTCCTCTTCACGCTCATCTACGGCCTGATCCAGCATTCTTCGCAGGGCACGCTCCAAGAAGAAAACAAATGGTATGATGTCGCTGATGGTGCCTTCGGTGCAACTGACAAGGTTTGTCACCTCCTCAAAAGGACGCATGAGCCTACAGGCATTGCGCATGAGCGTCCAGTAATTTGGCAAAAAAATCCCCAGCTCCCCAGAGGCTGTCCTAGCACCCCGGTCATACAAATACTCATTAACAGCTTTTTCCTGTTGGAGCAGGCGGTCAAACATTAGGAGTGTTGAATTCCACTGTGTCGGGCTGTCGCAAATCAAGCGCCTCACTGGCAGGTTGTTTCGACGCTGGATATCGGACAAGTGCACCATGGCCATGTAGGAATGCCTGAAATGGCCACACACCTTCCTGGCCTGCTTCAGGACGTCCTGTAAGCCTGGGTACTTATGCACAAATCGTTGTACAATCAGATTACACACATGTGCCATGCACGGCACATGTGTCAACTTGCCCAATTTCAATGCCGCCACCAAATTACTTCCATTGTCAGAAACAACCTTGCCAATCTCCAGTTAGTGCGGAGTCAGCCACTGATCCACCTGTGCGTTCAGGGCGGTCAGGAGTGCTGGTGCAGTGTGACTCTCCGCTTTCAAGCAAGTCAACCCCAAGAAGGCGTGAAACTGCCGTATCCGAGATGTGGAATAGTACCTTGGAGAGCTGGGGGGGTGCCATTGATGTGGAGCAAGACGAAGAAGAGGACTCAGCCGAGGAAGAGGTTATGGAAGAGGATGGAGTAGGAGGAGTAGAGGAGGTAGCAGCAGGCCTGCCTGCAAGTCATGGCGGTGTCACCAACTCTTCTGCATAGCCACGCATTCCATGCTTGTCAGACGTCAGCAGGTTTACCCAATGCGCAGTGTAGGTGATATACCTGCCCTGACCATGCTTTGGAGACCAGCTATCCATGGTCATATGGAACCTTGCCCCAATGCTGTGTGCCAGACATGCCATTACTTCCTTTCCACAACAGAGTACAGGTTTGGGATTGCCTTTTGTGAAAAGAAATTTCTGCCAGGTACCTTCCACTGCGGTGTCCCAATAGATACACATTTTTTTAAAGCATCAGACTCCGCCAGCTTGTATGGTAAAAGCTGGCGGGCTAAGAGTTCAGACAAGCCAGCTGTCAGATGCCGGGCAAGGGGGTGACTTTGAGAAATTGGCTTCTTACGCTCAAACATGTCCATGACTGTGGGCAGATGACCAGGAACTGCTATGTAAGAGAGACTCAGTGGAGGATGGTTGAGAGGGGGCAAGGAGGACAGCAGTGGTTGACGTGGCTGAAGATGCTGGAGCAGGAGGAGGAGGGCAGCTTTCAGTTTGTGTGCTGCTTCTACTCATGAGTTCTTCCCATCGGCGTTTGTGATGGGAGACCATGTGCCTTCGCAAAGCAGTTGTACCTAGGTGGGTGTTGGACTTCCCATGACTCAGTTTCTTTTGGCACAGGTTGCAAATGGCATCGCTGTTGTCAGAGGCAGACAAACAAAAAAATGCCAAACTGCTGAGCTCTGCGATGACGGCGTTCTGGTGGTGGCAACAGCATGCATTGATGGGCGTCGGCGTGCTGTCTGGCTAACCCCAGGTGCTGATGCATGCCTCCCCATGCTTCCAACTCATCTCCTCCTCCTCCTCTCTGTCTCCCCATCTGAACTTTCCCCCTCTTCTTCTTCTCTTCTAGCAGACACCCACGTGACATCCACCGACAAATCATCATCAACCGCTTCACTTGTATCTGACACATCAAGAAAGGAAGCAGCAGCGTGTACAACATCATCATCATCATCACACCATACCTCCATGTCTGTAATGCTGCCTGACTGAGACATATTACTGTTATCTACATCTTCTGTCAATGATAGTTGTGCATCACTCATTTCTTCCAACTGATGTGTCAATAACTCCTGTGACAGATCAAGTGAAGCGGCTGTGGTGCTGGTGGTGGTGACAGGCGGGCGAGTGGCACTGGTCACTTGAGACGTGCCCAAAGCACAGCTGGACGTAGATGGTGCGTCAAGCTTAGGAGGACTAGGAGCGGAAGTTGTAGAAGATTGGGTGTCCTGTGCTAGCCATTCAAATAGGTCCTCCTCAGAACTTTTTGCATCCCCACCCGGCGTCTGAACAATGTGCATATTTGTAGGGTCTAAAGGAATCAAAGCACCATGACCACAATGGAACCTGTGGGGTGGCCTGCCTCTGCCTGTCATTTTTTTAAAAATGTAAACTTACAATACTATTAAACAAATTATGAGTGGTGGCACTGGGCAAGTGGGCACAGTATACGCTGTGAGCCTGACAACAAAAAAAAGACTGATGTTTCAAAGTAAAAAATGTATATTTTTTAAATATTAGAAGTACTGTGACAACAAATATGATTGTTGGCACATGTTGGCAAATGGGCCTGTCTGGCACACACGCTGGGAGGAAGGCAACTGCAATTAGATTACACTAGCTGAGTCATGCTTCTTAGTCCAAAATTTTTTTTTAAAAAAAATTGACAATACTGTTAGAACAAATAAGATTGGTGGCACTAGTTGGAAACGGCAAGTGAGCCTGGCACACACGCTGGCAGGCAGGCAGGCAACTGCAATTCAATGGCACTAGGAGACTGAAGATTCACAGTCCAAAAAGTTATGATTGAAAATATTTTCAATACTGTTACAACAAATATGATTGGTGGCAGTAGTTGGCTAGTGGGCCTGGCACACACGCTGGCACGCAGGAGGAAACTGCAATTCAATGGCACTAGCAGAATGATGATTCACAATCTAAGAATTTTTTATTTTAAATATTTACAATACTGTTACAACAAATATGATTGGTGTAACTAGTTGGCAAGTGGGCCTGGCACACACGCTGGCAGGCAGGACAAATGCAATTCAATGGCACTAGGAGACTAAAGATTCACAGTAAAAAAAATATGATTTCAAAATTTTTCAATACTGTTACAACAAATATGATTGGTGGCACTAGTTGGCTAGTGGGCCTGGCACACATGCTGGCAGGCAGGAGGAAACTGCAATTCAATGGCACTAGCAAACTGATGATTCACAGTCTAACAATTTTTTATTTTAAATATTTACAATACTGTTTCAACAATTATGATTGGTTTAACTAGTTGGCAAGTGGGCCTGGCACACAGGCTGGCATGGAAGGCAACTGCAATTCAATGGCACTAGGAGACTGAAGATTCACAGTCAAAAAAGTTATGATTTAAAAAAATTTCAATACTGTTACAAGAAATATGATTTTCGGCACTAGTTGGCTAGTGGCCCTGGCACACACGCTGGCAGGCAGGGGGAAACTGCAATTCAATGGCACGAGCAAACTGATGATTCACAATCTAACAATTTTTTATTTTAAATATTAACAATACTGTTACAACAATTATGATTGGTGTAACTAGTTGGCAAGTGGGTCTGGCACACAGGCTGGCAGGCAGGCAACTGCAATTCAATGGCACTAGGAGACTGAAGATTCACAGTCAAAAAAGTTATGATTATAAAAAAAAATCAATACTGTTACAAGAAATATGATTGGTGTCACTAGTTGGCTAGTGGGCCTGGCACACACGCTGGCAGGAAGGAGGAAACTGCAATTCAATGGCACTAGCAAACTGATGATTCACAGTCTAAGAATTTTTTATTTTAAATATTTACAATACTGTTACAACAAATATGATTGGTGTAACTAGTTGGCAAGTGGGTCTGGCACACAGGGTGGCAGGCAGGCAACTGCAATTCAATGGCACTAGGAGACTGAAGATTCACAGTCAAAAAAGTTATAATTTAAAAAAATGTCAATACTGTTACAAGAAATATGATTGGTGGCACTAGTTGGCTAGTGGGCCTGGCGCACACGCTGGCAGGCAGGAGGAAACTGCAATTTAATAGCACTAGCAAACTGATGATTCACAATCTAACAATTTTTTATTTTAAATATTAACAATACTGTTACAACAAATATGATTGGTGTAATTAGTTGGCAAGTGGGCCTGGGACACACGCTGGCAGGCAGGCAACTGCAATTCAATGGCACTAGGAGACTGAAGATTCACAGTCAAAAAAGTTATGATTTGAAAAAAATTCAATACTGTTACAAGAAATATGATTGGTGGCACTATTTAGCTAGTGGGCCTGGCACACACGCTGGCAGGCACGAGTAAACTGCAATTCAATGGCACTAGCAGACTGATGATTCACAATCTAAGATTTTTTTATTTTAAATATTAACAATACTGTTACAACAAATATGATTGGTGTAACTAGTTGGCAAGTGGGCCTGGCACATAGGCTGGCAGGCAGGCAACTGAAATTCAATGGCACTAGGAGACTAAAGATTCACAGTCAAAAAAGTTATGATTTAAAAAATGTTCAATACTGTTACAAGAAATATGATTGGTGGCACTAGTTGTCTAGTGGGCCTGGCACACATGCTGGCAGGCAGGAGGAAACTGCAATTCTATGGCACTAGCAAACTGATGATTCACAGTCTAACAATTTTTGAGATTGAATATTTACAATACTGTTACAACAATTATGATTGGTGTAACTAGTTGGCAAGTGGGTCTGGCACACACGCTGGCAGGCAGGCAACTGCAATTCAATGACACTAGGAGACTGAAGATTCACAGTCAAAAAAGTTATGATTTAAACATTTTTCAATACTGTTACAAGAAATATGATTGGTGGCACTAGTTGGCTAGTGGCCCTGGCACACACGCTGGCAGGCAGGAAACTGCAATTCAATGGCACTAGCAGACTGATGATTCATAGGCAAAAAATTATTTATTCTAAATATTTACTATACTGTTATAACAAATATGATTGGTGGGAATAGTTGGCAAGTGGCCTGGCACACACGCTGGCAGGCAGGCAACTGCAATTCAAAGGCACTAGCAGACTGATGATTCATAGGCAAAAAATTATTTATTCGAAATATTTACTATACTGTTATAACAAATATGATTGGTGGGAATAGTTGGCAGCAAGTGGGCCTGGCACACACGCGGGCATGCAGGTAACTGCAATTGGATTACACTAGAACACTGATCTTTCAGAGTCAAAAATGTATTATTTTTTATATTTAAACTACTGTTATAACAAATATGATTGGTGGCACCAGTTGGCAAGTGGGCCTGGCACACACGCTGGCTGGCAGGCAACTGCAATTTAATTGCACTAGCAGGCAGTTGATTCACAGTCAAAAAATATTTTATTTTAAATATTTACACTACTGTTATAACAAATATGATTGGTGTAACTAGTTGGCAAGTGGGCCTGGCACACACGCTGGCAGGCAGGCAACTGCAATTCAATGGCACTAGGAGACTGAAGATTCACAGTCAAAAAAGTTATGATTTAAAAAAAATTCAATACTGTTACAAGAAATATGATTTTCGGCACTAGTTGGCTAGTGGCCCTGGCACACACGCTGGCAGGCAGGGGGAAACTGCAATTCAATGGCATGAGCAAACTGATGATTCACAATCTAACAATTTTTTATTTTAAATATTAACAATACTGTTACAACAATTATGATTGGTGTAACTAGTTGGCAAGTGGGTCTGGCACACAGGCTGGCAGGCAGGCAACTGCAATTCATTGGCATTAGGAGACTGAAGATTCACAGTCAAAAAAGTTATGATTATAAAAAAAAATCAATACTGTTACAAGAAATATGATTGGTGTCACTAGTTGGCTAGTGGGCCTGGCACACACGCTGGCAGGAAGGAGGAAACTGCAATTCAATGGCACTAGCAAACTGATGATTCACAGTCTAAGAATTTTTTATTTTAAATATTTACAATACTGTTACAACAAATATGATTGGTGTAACTAGTTGGCAAGTGGGCCTGGCACACAGGCTGGCAGGCAGGCAACTGCAATTCAATGGCACTAGGAGACTGAAGATTCACAGTCAAAAAAGTTATGATTTAAAAAAAATTCAATACTGTTACAAGAAATATGATTGGTGGCACTAGTTGGCTAGTGGGCCTGGCACACACGCTGGCAGGCAGGAGGAAACTGCAATTTAATAGCACTAGCAAACTGATGATTCACAATCTAACAATTTTTTATTTTAAATATTAACAATACTGTTACAACAAATATGATTGGTGTAACTAGTTGGCAAGTGGGCCTGGGACACACGCTGGCAGGCAGGCAACTGCAATTCAATGGCACTAGGAGACTGAAGATTCACAGTCAAAAAAGTTATGATTTAAAAAAAGTTCAATACTGTTACAAGAAATATGATTGGTGGCACTATTTGGCTAGTGGGCCTGGCACACACGCTGGCAGGCACGAGTAAACTGCAATTCAATGGCACTAGCAGACTGATGATTCACAATCTAAGAATTTTTTATTTTAAATATTAACAATACTGTTACAACAAATATGATTGGTGTAACTAGTTGGCAAGTGGGCCTGGCACATAGGCTGGCAGGCAGGCAACTGAAATTCAATGGCACTAGGAGACTGAAGATTCACAGTCAAAAAAGTTATGATTTAAAAAATGTTCAATACTGTTACAAGAAATATGATTGGTGGCACTAGTTGGCTAGTGGGCCTGGCACACATGCTGGCAGGCAGGAGGAAACTGCAATTCTATGGCACTAGCAAACTGATGATTCACAGTCTAACAATTTTTAAGATTGAATATTTACAATACTGTTACAACAATTATGATTGGTGTAACTAGTTGGCAAGTGGGCCTGGCACACACACTGGCAGGCAGGCAACTGCAATTCAATCACACTAGGAGACTGAAGATTCACAGTCAAAAAAGTTATGATTTAAACATTTTTCAATACTGTTACAAGAAATATGATTGGTGGCACTAGTTGGCTAGTGGCCCTGGCACACACGCTGGCAGGCAGGAAACTGCAATTCAATGGCACTAGCAGACTGATGATTCATAGGCAAAAAATTATTTATTCTAAATATTTACTATACTGTTATAACAAATATGATTGGTGGGAATAGTTGGCAAGTGGCCTGGCACACACGCTGGCAGGCAGGCAACTGCAATTCAAAGGCACTAGCAGACTGATGATTCATAGGCAAAAAATTATTTATTCGAAATATTTACTATACTGTTATAACAAATATGATTGGTGGGAATAGTTGGCAGCAAGTGGGCCTGGCACACACGCGGGCATGCAGGTAACTGCAATTGGATTACACTAGCAGACTGATCTTTCAGAGTCAAAAATGTATTATTTTTTATATTTAAACTACTGTTATAACAAATATGATTGGTGGCACCAGTTGGCAAGTGGGCCTGGCACACACGCTGGCAGGCAGGAAACTGCAATTCAATGGCACTAGGAGACTGAAGATTCACAGTCAAAAAAGTTATGATTTAAAAAAAATTCAATACTGTTACAAGAAATATGATTTTCGGCACTAGTTGGCTAGTGGCCCTGGCACACACGCTGGCAGGCAGGGGGAAACTGCAATTCAATGGCACGAGCAAACTGATGATTCACAATCTAACAATTTTTTATTTTAAATATTAACAATACTGTTACAACAATTATGATTGGTGTAACTAGTTGGCAAGTGGGTCTGGCACACAGGCTGGCAGGCAGGCAACTGCAATTCAATGGCACTAGGAGACTGAAGATTCACAGTCAAAAAAGTTATGATTATAAAAAAAAATCAATACTGTTACAAGAAATATGATTGGTGTCACTAGTTGGCTAGTGGGCCTGGCACACACGCTGGCAGGAAGGAGGAAACTGCAATTCAATGGCACTAGCAAACTGATGATTCACAGTCTAAGAATTTTTTATTTTAAATATTTACAATACTGTTACAACAAATATGATTGGTTTAACTAGTTGGCAAGTGGGCCTGGCACACAGGCTGGCAGGCAGGCCACTGCAATTCAATGGCACTAGGAGACTGAAGATTCACAGTCAAAAAAGTTATGATTTAAAAAAATTTCAATACTGTTACAAGAAATATGATTGGTGGCACTAGTTGGCTAGTGGGCCTGGCACACATGCTGGCAGGCAGGAGGAAACTGCAATTTAATAGCACTAGCAAACTGATGATTCACAATCTAACAATTTTTTATTTTAAATATTAACAATACTGTTACAACAAATATGATTGGTGTAACTAGTTGGCAAGTGGGCCTGGGACACACGCTGGCAGGCAGGCAACTGCAATTCAATGGCACTAGGAGACTGAAGATTCACAGTCAAAAAGTTATGATTTAAAAAAAGTTCAATACTGTTACAAGAAATATGATTGGTGGCGCTATTTGGCTAGTGGGCCTGGCACACACGCTGGCAGGCACGAGTAAACTGCAATTCAATGGCACTAGCAGACTGATGATTCACAATCTAAGAATTTTTTATTTTAAATATTAACAATACTGTTACAACAAATATGATTGGTGTAACTAGTTGGCAAGTGGGCCTGGCACATAGGCTGGCAGGCAGGCAACTGAAATTCAATGGCACTAGGAGACTGAAGATTCACAGTCAAAAAAGTTATGATTTAAAAAATGTTCAATACTGTTACAAGAAATATGATTGGTGGCACTAGTTGTCTAGTGGGCCTGGCACACATGCTGGCAGGCAGGAGGAAACTGCAATTCTATGGCACTAGCAAACTGATGATTCACAGTCTAACAATTTTTAAGATTGAATATTTACAATACTGTTACAACAATTATGATTGGTGTAACTAGTTGGCAAGTGGGCCTGGCACACATGCTGGCAGGCAGGCAACTGCAATTCAATGACACTAGGAGACTGAAGATTCACAGTCAAAAAAGTTATGATTTAAACATTTTTCAATACTGTTACAAGAAATATGATTGGTGGCACTAGTTGGCTAGTGGCCCTGGCACACACGCTGGCAGGCAGGAAACTGCAATTCAATGGCACTAGCAGACTGATGATTCATAGGCAAAAAATTATTTATTCTAAATATTTACTATACTGTTATAACAAATATGATTGGTGGGAATAGTTGGCAAGTGGCCTGGCACACACGCTGGCAGGCAGGCAACTGCAATTCAAAGGCACTAGCAGACTGATGATTCATAGGCAAAAAATTATTTATTTGAAATATTTACTATACTGTTATAACAAATATGATTGGTGGGAATAGTTGGCAGCAAGTGGGCCTGGCACACACGCGGGCATGCAGGTAACTGCAATTGGATTACACTAGCAGACTGATCTTTCAGAGTCAAAAATGTATTATTTTTTATATTTAAACTACTGTTATAACAAATATGATTGGTGGCACCAGTTGGCAAGTGGGCCTGGCACACACGCTGGCAGGCAGGAAACTGCAATTCAATGGCACTAGGAGACTGAAGATTCACAGTCAAAAAAGTTATGATTTAAAAAAAATTCAATACTGTTACAAGAAATATGATTTTCGGCACTAGTTGGCTAGTGGCCCTGGCACACACGCTGGCAGGCAGGGGGAAACTGCAATTCAATGGCACGAGCAAACTGATGATTCACAATCTAACAATTTTTTATTTTAAATATTAACAATACTGTTACAACAATTATGATTGGTGTAACTAGTTGGCAAGTGGGTCTGGCACACAGGCTGGCAGGCAGGCAACTGCAATTCAATGGCACTAGGAGACTGAAGATTCACAGTCAAAAAAGTTATGATTATAAAAAAAAATCAATACTGTTACAAGAAATATGATTGGTGTCACTAGTTGGCTAGTGGGCCTGGCACACACGCTGGCAGGAAGGAGGAAACTGCAATTCAATGGCACTAGCAAACTGATGATTCACAGTCTAAGAATTTTTTATTTTAAATATTTACAATACTGTTACAACAAATATGATTGGTTTAACTAGTTGGCAAGTGGGCCTGGCACACAGGCTGGCAGGCAGGCAACTGCAATTCAATGGCACTAGGAGACTGAAGATTCACAGTCAAAAAAGTTATGATTTAAAAAAATTTCAATACTGTTACAAGAAATATGATTGGTGGCACTAGTTGGCTAGTGGGCCTGGCACACATGCTGGCAGGCAGGAGGAAACTGCAATTTAATAGCACTAGCAAACTGATGATTCACAATCTAACAATTTTTTATTTTAAATATTAACAATACTGTTACAACAAATATGATTGGTGTAACTAGTTGGCAAGTGGGCCTGGGACACACGCTGGCAGGCAGGCAACTGCAATTCAATGGCACTAGGAGACTGAAGATTCACAGTCAAAAAGTTATGATTTAAAAAAAGTTCAATACTGTTACAAGAAATATGATTGGTGGCGCTATTTGGCTAGTGGGCCTGGCACACACGCTGGCAGGCACGAGTAAACTGCAATTCAATGGCACTAGCAGACTGATGATTCACAATCTAAGAATTTTTTATTTTAAATATTAACAATACTGTTACAACAAATATGATTGGTGTAACTAGTTGGCAAGTGGGCCTGGCACATAGGCTGGCAGGCAGGCAACTGAAATTCAATGGCACTAGGAGACTGAAGATTCACAGTCAAAAAAGTTATGATTTAAAAAATGTTCAATACTGTTACAAGAAATATGATTGGTGGCACTAGTTGTCTAGTGGGCCTGGCACACATGCTGGCAGGCAGGAGGAAACTGCAATTCTATGGCACTAGCAAACTGATGATTCACAGTCTAACAATTTTTAAGATTGAATATTTACAATACTGTTACAACAATTATGATTGGTGTAACTAGTTGGCAAGTGGGCCTGGCACACATGCTGGCAGGCAGGCAACTGCAATTCAATGACACTAGGAGACTGAAGATTCACAGTCAAAAAAGTTATGATTTAAACATTTTTCAATACTGTTACAAGAAATATGATTGGTGGCACTAGTTGGCTAGTGGCCCTGGCACACACGCTGGCAGGCAGGAAACTGCAATTCAATGGCACTAGCAGACTGATGATTCATAGGCAAAAAATTATTTATTCTAAATATTTACTATACTGTTATAACAAATATGATTGGTGGGAATAGTTGGCAAGTGGCCTGGCACACACGCTGGCAGGCAGGCAACTGCAATTCAAAGGCACTAGCAGACTGATGATTCATAGGCAAAAAATTATTTATTTGAAATATTTACTATACTGTTATAACAAATATGATTGGTGGGAATAGTTGGCAGCAAGTGGGCCTGGCACACACGCGGGCATGCAGGTAACTGCAATTGGATTACACTAGCAGACTGATCTTTCAGAGTCAAAAATGTATTATTTTTTATATTTAAACTACTGTTATAACAAATATGATTGGTGGCACCAGTTGGCAAGTGGGCCTGGCACACACGCTGGCTGGCAGGCAACTGCAATTTAATTGCACTAGCAGGCAGTTGATTCACAGTCAAAAAATATTTTATTTTAAATATTTACACTACTGTTATAACAAATATGATTGGTGTAACTAGTTGGCAAGTGGGCCTGGCACACACACTGGCAGGCAGGCAACTGCAATTCAATGGCACTAGGAGACTGAAGATTCACAGTCAAAAAAGTTATGATTTAAAAAAAATTCAATACTGTTACAAGAAATATGATTTTCAGCACTAGTTGGCTAGTGGCCCTGGCACACACGCTGGCAGGCAGGGGGAAACTGCAATTCAATGGCACGAGCAAACTGATGATTCACAATCTAACAATTTTTTTATTTTAAATATTAACAATACTGTTACAACAATTATGATTGGTGTAACTAGTTGGCAAGTGGGTCTGGCACACAGGCTGGCAGGCAGGCAACTGCAATTCAATGGCACTAGGAGACTGAAGATTCACAGTCAAAAAAGTTATGATTATAAAAAAAAATCAATACTGTTACAAGAAATATGATTGGTGTCACTAGTTGGCTAGTGGGCCTGGCACACACGCTGGCAGGAAGGAGGAAACTGCAATTCAATGGCACTAGCAAACTGATGATTCACAGTCTAAGAATTTTTTATTTTAAATATTTACAATACTGTTACAACAAATATGATTGGTTTAACTAGTTGGCAAGTGGGCCTGGCACACAGGCTGGCAGGCAGGCAACTGCAATTCAATGGCACTAGGAGACTGAAGATTCACAGTCAAAAAAGTTATGATTTAAAAAAATTTCAATACTGTTACAAGAAATATGATTGGTGGCACTAGTTGGCTAGTGGGCCTGGCACACACGCTGGCAGGCAGGAGGAAACTGCAATTTAATAGCACTAGCAAACTGATGATTCACAATCTAACAATTTTTTATTTTAAATATTAACAATACTGTTACAACAAATATGATTGGTGTAACTAGTTGGCAAGTGGGCCTGGGACACACGCTGGCAGGCAGGCAACTGCAATTCAATGGCACTAGGAGACTGAAGATTCACAGTCAAAAAGTTATGATTTAAAAAAAGTTCAATACTGTTACAAGAAATATGATTGGTGGCGCTATTTGGCTAGTGGGCCTGGCACACACGCTGGCAGGCACGAGTAAACTGCAATTCAATGGCACTAGCAGACTGATGATTCACAATCTAACAATTTTTTATTTTAAATATTAACAATACTGTTACAACAAATATGATTGGTGTAACTAGTTGGCAAGTGGGCCTGGCACATAGGCTGGCAGGCAGGCAACTGAAATTCAATGGCACTAGGAGACTGAAGATTCACAGTCAAAAAAGTTATGATTTAAAAAATGTTCAATACTGTTACAAGAAATATGATTGGTGGCACTAGTTGTCTAGTGGGCCTGGCACACATGCTGGCAGGCAGGAGGAAACTGCAATTCTATGGCACTAGCAAACTGATGATTCACAGTCTAACAATTTTTAAGATTGAATATTTACAATACTGTTACAACAATTATGATTGGTGTAACTAGTTGGCAAGTGGGCCTGGCACACATGCTGGCAGGCAGGCAACTGCAATTCAATGACACTAGGAGACTGAAGATTCACAGTCAAAAAAGTTATGATTTAAACATTTTTCAATACTGTTACAAGAAATATGATTGGTGGCACTAGTTGGCTAGTGGCCCTGGCACACACGCTGGCAGGCAGGAAACTGCAATTCAATGGCACTAGCAGACTGATGATTCATAGGCAAAAAATTATTTATTCTAAATATTTACTATACTGTTATAACAAATATGATTGGTGGGAATAGTTGGCAAGTGGCCTGGCACACACGCTGGCAGGCAGGCAACTGCAATTCAAAGGCACTAGCAGACTGATGATTCATAGGCAAAAAATTATTTATTCGAAATATTTACTATACTGTTATAACAAATATGATTGGTGGGAATAGTTGGCAGCAAGTGGGCCTGGCACACACGCGGGCATGCAGGTAACTGCAATTGGATTACACTAGCAGACTGATCTTTCAGAGTCAAAAATGTATTATTTTTTATATTTAAACTACTGTTATAACAAATATGATTGGTGGCACCAGTTGGCAAGTGGGCCTGGCACACACGCTGGCTGGCAGGCAACTGCAATTTAATTGCACTAGCAGGCAGTTGATTCACAGTCAAAAAATATTTTATTTTAAATATTTACACTACTGTTATAACAAATATGATTGGTGTAACTAGTTGGCAAGTGGGCCTGGCACACACACTGGCAGGCAGGCAACTGCAATTCAATGGCACTAGGAGACTGAAGATTCACAGTCAAAAAAGTTATGATTTAAAAAAAATTCAATACTGTTACAAGAAATATGATTTTCAGCACTAGTTGGCTAGTGGCCCTGGCACACACGCTGGCAGGCAGGGGGAAACTGCAATTCAATGGCACGAGCAAACTGATGATTCACAATCTAACAATTTTTTTATTTTAAATATTAACAATACTGTTACAACAATTATGATTGGTGTAACTAGTTGGCAAGTGGGTCTGGCGCACAGGCTGGCAGGCAGGCAACTGCAATTCAATGGCACTAGGAGACTGAAGATTCACAGTCAAAAAAGTTATGATTATAAAAAAAAATCAATACTGTTACAAGAAATATGATTGGTGTCACTAGTTGGCTAGTGGTCCTGGCACACACTCTGGCAGGAAGGAGGAAACTGCAATTCAATGGCACTAGCAAACTGATGATTCACAGTCTAAGAATTTTTTATTTTAAATATTTACAATACTGTTACAACAAATATGATTGGTGTAACTAGTTGGCAAGTGGGCCTGGCACACAGGCTGGCAGGCAGGCAACTGCAATTCAATGGCACTAGGAGACTGAAGATTCACAGTCAAAAAAGTTATGATTTAAAAAAATTTCAATACTGTTACAAGAAATATGATTGGTGGCACTAATTGGCTAGTGGGCCTGGCACACACACTGGCAGACAGGAGGAAACTGCAATTTAATAGCACTAGCAAACTGATGATTCACAATCTAACAATTTTTTATTTTAAATATTAACAATACTGTTACAACAAATATGATTGGTGTAACTAGTTGGCAAGTGGGCCTGGGACACACGCTGGCAGGCAGGCAACTGCAATTCAATGGCACTAGGAGACTGAAGATTCACAGTCAAAAAAGTTATGATTTAAAAAAATTTCAATACTGTTACAAGAAATATGATTGGTGGCACTATTTGGCTAGTGGGCCTGGCACACACGCTGGCAGACACAAGTAAACTGCAATTCAATGGCACTAGCAGACTGATGATTCACAATCTAAGAATTTTTTATTTTAAATATTAACAATACTGTTACAACATATATGATTGGTGTAACTAGTTGGCAAGTGGGCCTGGCACATAGGCTGGCAGACAGGCAACTGAAATTCAATGGCACTAGGAGACTGAAGATTCACAGTCAAAAAAGTTATGATTTAAAAAATGTTCAATACTGTTACAAGAAATATGATTGGTGGCACTAGTTGGCTAGTGGGCCTGGCACACATGCTGGCAGGCAGGAGGAAACTGCAATTCTATGGCACTAGCAAACTGATGATTCACAGTCTAACAATTTTTAAGATTGAATATTTACAATACTGTTACAACAATTATGATTGGTGTAACTAGTTGGCAAGTGGGCCTGGCACACACGCTGGCAGGCAGGCAACTGCAATTCAATGACACTAGGAGATTGACGATTCACAGTCAAAAAAGTTATGATTTAAACATTTTTCAATACTGTTACAAGAAATATGATTGGTGGCACTAGTTGGCTAGTGGCCCTGGCACACACGCTGGCAGGCAGGAAACTGCAATTCAATGGCACTAGCAGACTGATGATTCATAGGCAAAAAATTATTTATTCTAAATATTTACTATACTGTTATAACAAATATGATTGGTGGGAATAGTTGGCAAGTGGCCTGGCACACACGCTGGCAGGCAGGCAACTGCAATTCAAAGGCACTAGCAGACTGATGATTCATAGGCAAAAAATTATTTATTCGAAATATTTACTATACTGTTATAACAAATATGATTGGTGGGAATAGTTGGCAGCAAGTGGGCCTGGCACACACGCGGGCATGCAGGTAACTGCAATTGGATTACACTAGCAGACTGATCTTTCAGAGTCAAAAATGTATTATTTTTTATATTTAAACTACTGTTATAACAAATATGATTGGTGGCACCAGTTGGCAAGTGGGCCTGGCACACACGCTGGCTGGCAGGCAACTGCAATTTAATTGCACTAGCAGGCAGTTGATTCACAGTCAAAAATATTTTATTTTAAATATTTACACTACTGTTATAACAAATATGATTGGTGTAACTAGTTGGCAAGTGGGCCTGGCACACACGCTGGCAGGCAGGCAACTACAATTAAATAACAATAGCAGAGTGATGTAACAGTTTGTTTTTACAAAAGTTACAAAAATGTTACAACAGATAGGAGTAATGGCACTCAGGATAGAACTAAGCACAGTATGTGCTGGCAGCCTGGCACACAGGCTGGCATTAATGGTGGCAGGCTGGCCTGTGAACTAATATTAAATAACACTCGAAGAGTGATGTAAAAGTTTTTTTTTTACAAAATTTAATATTATGTTACACCAGATAGGAGTCGTGGACTGGCACTGAGGATAGAAGTAGGCACAGTATATGCTGGCAGCCTGACACACAGGCTGGCACTAATGGCAGCCTTGCTGGCCTGGCAACTAAAATTAAATAACACTAGAAGAGGACTGATGTAAAAAAAATTTTTACATAGAATTTACACTAATGTTGTTACATCAGATATAAGTGGTGGAAAAAAATAAATATTAATCTGTGTCATACTATATGATGTGGGCCAGAAACACACAGGCCTGATAGAAAATGAAATTAGATTACACTAGCAAAATAATATAAAGTTTTTTTTTTTGGAATGTAAAAAAAGGTTAAGCACATATGAGTTGTGGCTGATAGACCAGGGAGGGCAGCAATTAAACACAGTGGGGTCGATCCGATAAAAATCGTCGCCTGCAAAAGTCGGCAACGCCAATATTTGCGCGGGTTTGGTATCCTATATACGGAGAAACCTAGAAGTTACGCGCGTATATTTCTGCCGTCGCCCGTAGTTTTTTGGGCCATAGGCAGGTATACCAAACCCGCGCAATTTGGTATCCAATATACAGCGTAAGGACTTACGTGGCGAAGATGGAGAAATCTTACTCCATTTTCACCTCGCCACAAAAAACAGCCGTAAGAAGCCTTACGCTGACTATTGGAGCCCCGTAACTCCCTAAACTGGCTGCTAAAATAAACCTAACACCTAACGCATGCGCAATGTCTATCTCCCTGTCAACCGCGATCTGCTATAATAAACCTAACACCTAACGCATGCGCAATGTCTATCTCCCTGTCAACCGCGATCCCCCGCCGCAATCCCTAATAAAGTATTTAACCCCTAAACCGCCGCCATCTACATAAACTAACCCCCTACTGTGAGCCCCTAAAACCGCCACCATCTAACTGATCTATCCCCTAATGTGAACCCCTAAAACCGCCACCATCTAACTGATCTATCCCCTAATGTGAACCCCTTACACCGCCGCCATCTATATTAAAATTATTAACCCCTAATTTAATCTACCTACCCCGCCGCCAGCTATATTATCTATATTAACCCTAAGTATATTATAGTTAATATAGTTATTACATTATATATATTAACTATATTAACCCTAATTATATTAGGGCTAATATACGGCTAGATTTAGAGTTTTGTCGGTAAGGACCCGCGTAGCTAACGCCTGCTTTTTTCTGGCCGCACCATAAAAATAACTCTGGTATTGAGAGTCCACATAAAGGCTGCGTTAGGCTCCAAAAAAGGAGCGTAGAGCATATTTAACGCAGCTTCAACTCTCGATACCAGAGTTGCTTACGCAAGCGGCCAGCCTAAAAAACGTGCTCGTGCACGTGGATTCTATCAGCCAATCGGAATTAAGGTAGGAATATTCTGATTGGCTGATGGAATCAGCCAATCAGAATCAAGTTTAATCCAATTGGCTGATCCAATCAGCCAATCAGATTGAGCTCGCATTCTATTGGCTGTTCCGATCAGCCAATAGAATGCAAGCTAAATCTGATTGGCTGATTCCATCAGCCAATCAGAATATTCCTACTTTAATTCCGATTGGCTGATAGAATCCTATCAGCCAATCGGAATTCGAGGGACGCCATCTTGGATGACGTCATTTAAAGGAACCGTCATTCGTCATTCAGTCGTCGGCCAGGATGGATGTTCCGCGTCGGAGGTCTTCAGGATGCTGCCGATCCGTTCCAGATGGATGTCGATAGAAGATGCCGCCTGGATGAAGACTTCAATCGGATGGAAGACCTCTTCTGCCCCGCTTGGATGAAGACTTCTACCGGATCATGGACATCTTCAGCCCCCCGCTTGGGCTTGGATCAGGACATCGGAGGAGCTCTTCAGGACCGATCGGTGAACCTGGTATGGTGAAGACAAGGTAGGAAGATCTTCAGGGGCTTAGTGTTAGGTTTATTTAAGGGGGGTTTGGGTTAGATTAGGGGTATGTGGGTGGTGGGTTGTAATGTTGGGGGGGGGGTATTGTATGTTTTTTTTACAGGCAAAAGAACTGAACTTCTTGGGGCATGCCCCGCAAAGGGCCCTGTTCAGGGCTGGTAAGGTAAAAGAGCTTTTAACTTTAGTAATTTAGAATAGGGTAGGGCATTTTTTATTTTGGGGGGCTTTATTGTTTTATTAGGGGGCTTAGAGTAGGTGTACTTAGTTTAAAATTGTTGTAATATTTTTCTTATGTTTGTAGATATTTTTTTATTTTTTGTAACTTAGTTCTTTTTTATTTTTTGTACTTTAGTTAGTTTATTTCATTGTAGTTATTTGTAGGTTTTGTATTTAATTTATGTATTGATAGTGTAGTGTTAGGTTTAATTGTAGGTAATTGTAGGTATTGTATTTAATTAATTTATTGATAGTGTAGTGTTAGGTTTAATTGTAGGTAATTGTAGTTATTTTATTTAATTAATTTAATGATAGTATAGTGTTAGGTTTAATTGTAACTTAGGTTCGGATTTATTTTACAGGTAATTTTGTAATTATTTTAACTAGGTAACTATTAAATAGTTCTTAACTATTTAATAGCTATTGTACCTGGTTAAAATAATTAAAAAGTTGCCTGTAAAATAAATATTAATACTAAAATAGCTACAATGTAATTATAATTTATATTGTAGCTATATTAGGATTTATTTTACAGGTAAGTATTTAGCTTTAAATAGGAATAATTTATTTAATAAGAGTTAATTAATTTCGTTAGATGTAAATTATATTTAACTTAGGGGGGTGTTAGTGTTAGGGTTAGACTTAGCTTTAGGGGTTAATACATTTATTAGAATAGCGGTGAGCTCCGGTCGGCAGATTAGGGGTTAATAATTGAAGTTAGGTGTCGGCGATGTTAGGGAGGGCAGATTAGGGGTTAATACTATTTATTATAGGGTTAGTGAGGCGGATTAGGGGTTAATAACTTTATTATAATAGCGGTGCGGTCCGGTCGGCAGATTAGGGGTTAATAAGTGTAGGCAGGTGGAGGCGACGTTGTGGGGGGCAGATTAGGGGTTACTAAATATAATATAGGGGTCGGCGGTGTTAGGGGCAGCAGATTAGGGGTACATAAGGATAACATAGTTGGCGGTCGGCAGATTAGGGGTTAAAAAAATTTAATCGAGTGTCGGCGATGTGGGGGGACCTCGGTTTAGGGGTACATAGATAGTTTATGGGTGTTAGTGTACTTTAGAGTACAGTAGTTAAGAGCTTTATGAACCGGCATTAGCCCAGAAAGCTCTTAACTACTGACTTTTTTCCTGCGGCTGGAGTTTTGTCGTTAGAGTTCTAACGCTCACTTCAGCCACGACTCTAAATACCGGAGTTAGAAAAATCCCATTGAAAAGATAGGATACGCAATTTACGTAAGGGGATCTGCGGTATGGAAAAGTCGCGGCTGAAAAGTGAGCGTTAGACCCTTTTTTGAGTGACTCCAAATACCAGAGTTAGCCTAAAACCAGCGTTAGGAGCCTCTAACGCTGGTTTTCACGGCTAACGCCAAACTCCAAATCTACACCATAGTTAATATAGTTACTATAGTATTTATATAAACTATATTAACTCTATCTAACCCTAACACCCCTAACTAAATTCTTATTAAATAAATCTAATTCATATTATAAACTAAAATATTCCTATTTAAATCTAAATACTTACCTATAAAATAAACCCTAAGATAGCTACAATGTAATTAATAATTACATTATAGCTATGTTAGGGTTTATATTTATTTTACAGGTAAATTGTTAATTATTTTAACTAGGTATAATAGCTATTAAATAGTTATTAACTATTTAATAGCTACCTAGTTAAAATAATTACCCAATTACCTGTAAAATAAATCCTAACCTAAGTTACAAATACACCTACACTATCAATAAATTAAATAAACTACAAATATCTATCTAAAAATACAATTAAATAAACTAAACTAAATTACAAAAAAACAAACACTAAATTACAAAAAATAAAAAAAAGATTACAAGATTTTTAAGCTAATTACACCTATTCTAAGCCCCCTAATAAAATAATAAAGCCCCCCAAAATAAAAAAATTCCCTACCCTATTCTAAATTAAAACAAGTTCAAAGCTCTTTTACCTTACCAGCCCTTAAAAGGGCCTTTTGTGGGGGCATGCCCCAAAGAAAACTGCTCTTTTGCCTGCAAATAAAAACACAATACCACCCCCCAACATTACAACCCACCACCCACATACCCCTAATCTAACCCAAACCCCCCTTAAATAAACCTAACACTACCCCCCTGAAGATCTCCCTACCTTGTATTTACCCCGCCGGGCAGAACTCCTCATCCGATCCAGGCGATGTGTTCCAGCAAGCGGCAGTGAAGTCTTCTTCCATCCGGGCGATGTCTTGAAGCAAGCGGCAGAGAGTCTTCTTCCATCGGCGATGTCTTCAAGCAATTCGGCATCTTCAATCTTCTTCCTTCGCTCCTCCGCCGCGGAGCATCCTTCCGGCACGACGACTTCCCGACGAATGAGGTTCCTTTAAATGACGTCATCCAAGATGGCGTCCGCCGAATTCCGATTGGCTGATAGGATTCTATCAGCCAATCGGAATTAAGGTAGAAAAATCTGATTGGCTGATTGAATCAGCCAATCAGATTCAAGTTCAATCCGATTGGCTGATTGGACTTACGGACTTACGGCACGTTAGCATCTGACGGCGACATATATGGGATAGCTCGATTTGCGAGCTGAAACTGCGGGCGACGCGGGTTCCCTCGCTTGCGCCGCAAACTACGATCTATATCGGATCGACCCCAGTATGCTCTGTAAGTCAGCTAAACACACAGGCCTTAAAGAAAATAAAAATAGATTACACTAGCAAAATGATTTAAAGTTTTTTTTTAATTTAAAGAAAAAGGTTAAGCACATATGAGTCGTGGCTGCGAGCCTTGGTAGGGCATCAATTAACCACAGTAGGCTCTGTAATTCAGATACACACAGGCCTGATAGAAAATAAAATTAGATTACACTAGCAAAATGATTTAAAGGTTTTTTTTTTTTTTATTTAAAGGAAAAGGTTAAGCACATATGAGTCATGGGCCGGCTGCTAGCCTTGGTAGGGCAGCAATTAACCACAGTAGGCTCTGTAAGTCAGATACACACAGGCCTGATAGAAAATAAAATTAGATTACACTAGCAAAATGATTTAAAGTTGTTGTTTTTTTTATTTAATAAAGGTTAAGCACATATGAGTCGTGGCTGATTTCCAAGTTAGGGAAGCTATTAACCACAGTATGCTCTGTAAGTCAGGAAAACACACAGGCCTGATAGAAAATGAAATTAGATTACACTAGCAAAATGATTTAAAAGTTTTTTTTTAATTTAAAATAATGTTATAAGCAGATATGAGTGGTGGCTGGCACAGAGCAATGAACCACAGTTTATGCTGTGTGAGCCTGAGACACAGGCCTGATAGAAAATGAAAAAAAATTACACTAGCAAAATAATTTCAAATTTTTGTTGGTTAAATTTAAACTAATGTTAAGCAGATATCAGTGGTGGCACTAATCACAGCATATGCTGTGAGCCTCACACACAGGCTGAAAGCCAGGCAAATGCAAATAAAAATACAAAGAAAAAAAAAAAAGACTGAAGTTATAGCCCTAAAAAGGGCTTTTTGGGGTGCTGTCCTTGCAGCAGAGATGATATGAGTCCTTCAGGACTGTAGTGGACACTAAATACACTAGCCTAGCTATCTATTTCCCTATAATGTCAGCAGCAGCAACACAAAAGCTCCTCTCACTAAGAAAGCAAGTTCGTAATGAGTCTAAAATGGCTGCTGCCAAGAAGCTGGGAGTGTCTGTGAGGAATGGGGTGTGCTGTAATTTTTTTTATCATTTAACGCTCACATGGTAACTCGACACCCCGAATTAGACCAACTGTGTTACAGTGAGTTAGAAATACTTCACATAGAAGACAATGTTCATCTTATTTATATATATATATATATATATATATATATACAGGGAGTGCAGAATTATTAGGCAAGTTGTATTTTTGAGGATTAATTTTATTATTGAACAACAACCATGTTCTCAATGAACCCAAAAAACTCATTAATATCAAAGCTGAATATTTTTGGAAGTAGTTTTTAGTTTGTTTTTAGTTATAGCTATTTTAGGGGGATATCTGTGTGTGCAGGTGACTATTACTGTGCATAATTATTAGGCAACTTAACAAAAAACAAATATATACCCATTTCAATTATTTATTTTTACCAGTGAAACCAATATAACATCTCAACATTCACAAATATACATTTCTGACATTCAAAAACAAAACTAAAACAAATCAGTGACCAATATAGCCACCTTTCTTTGCAAGGACACTCAAATGCCTGCCATCCATGGATTCTGTCAGTGTTTTGATCTGTTCACCATCAACATTGCGTGCAGCAGCAACCACAGCCTCCCAGACACTGTTCAGAGAGGTGTACTGTTTTCCCTCCTTGTAAATCTCACATTTGATGATGGACCACAGGTTCTCAATGGGGTTCAGATCAGGTGAACAAGGAGGCCATGTCATTAGATTTTCTTCTTTTATACCCTTTCTTGCCAGCCACGCTGTGGAGTACTTGGACGCGTGTGATGGAGCATTGTCCTGCATGAAAATCATGTTTTTCTTGAAGGATGCAGACTTCTTCCTGTACCACTGCTTGAAGAAGGTGTCTTCCAGAAACTGGCAGTAGGACTGGGAGTTGAGCTTGACTCCATCCTCAACCCGAAAAGGCCCCACAAGCTCATCTTTGATGATACCAGCCCAAACCAGTACTCCACCTCCACCTTGCTGGCGTCTGAGTTGGACTGGAGCTCTCTGCCCTTTACCAATCCAACCACGGGCCCATCCATCTGGCCCATCAAGACTCACTCTCATTTCATCAGTCCATAAAACCTTAGAAAAATCAGTCTTGAGATATTTCTTGGCCCAGTCTTGACGTTTCAGCTTGCGTGTCTTGTTCAGTGGTGGTCGTCTTTCAGCCTTTCTTACCTTGGCCATGTCTCTGAGTATTGCACACCTTGTGCTTTTGGGCACTCCAGTGATGTTGCAGCTCTGAAATATGGCCAAACTGGTGGCAAGTGGCATCTTGGCAGCTGCACGCTTGACTTTTCTCAGTTCATGGGCAGTTATTTTGCGCCTTGGTTTTTCCACACGATTCTTGCGACCCTGTTGACAATTTTGAATGAAACGCTTGATTGTTCGATGATCACGCTTCAGAAGCTTTGCAATTTTAAGAGTGCTGCATCCCTCTGCAAGATATCTCACTATTT
This sequence comes from Bombina bombina, assembly GCF_027579735.1. Lineage (NCBI taxonomy): Eukaryota > Metazoa > Chordata > Amphibia > Anura > Bombinatoridae > Bombina > Bombina bombina. The sequence goes on along the minus strand of NC_069504.1, from coordinate 789,974,687 downwards.
TTGACTTTTCTGAGCCTGTCAAGTCCTTCTTTTGACCCATTTTGCCAAAGGAAAGGAAGTTGCCTAATAATTATGCACACCTGATATAGGGTGTTGATGTCATTAGACCACACCCCTTCTCATTACAGAGATGCACATCACCTAATATGCTTAATTAGTAGTAGGCTTTCGAGCCTATACAGCTTGGAGTAAGACAACATGCATAAAGAGGATGATGTGGTCAAAATACTCATTTGCCTAATAATTCTGCACTCCCTGTATATATATATATATATATATATATATATCAGTTCAAAGGTTAGCACTCACTAGACTTAAATATCAGATTTATTCAAAGATGTTTCGGGGGTATCGCCCCCGTCTTCTTATTACATAAATTAACAAACTGTGTACTAACAACCCATTTATATAACTAGATGTACTAACATCTTACTCCATCGTGCCCACCAAACACACCTGTACTCCTCGACTCAGCCTGCATCATGGCATACACGTCATGACTAGACGCGCTACCTATAATCACCACTGTGCATAAACACTTAACTTTTAATCTAATCAATCAACCTAATACATGAAATACATAATACCAGTCTGCCAACTGTATCTGATCGCTAATTCCTACATTCTTTATAACTGTTCATCATTACCTTAACGGTTATAATCTCACCTTTCAACATGAGAGGCTATTAATCAATAGTAGGGCTAGATACTGCAGATATTACTGATAATCTCCAATTTCCAAATCAGGTTGGCAGCAAAAAGCTTGACAGACCTCCAAATAAAATGGATAATTGTTAAAAGAGGTTATAGAATGGATAGGGAAAGATTTAGAACAGGAAATGATTTAGAATAAGAAAGAGAAAAGAAAAGAGAAGAAGAAAATGAAGAAAAGAAAGAAAAATAAAAAGAAATAAAAATTGGAAAAGAGAAATAGAAGAAAGAAAAAAAGAAAACAAAGAAAAAGAGAAGTAGGCATCCATCCAAGCAGGATCCCCCAATCGCCTACCGAACCGGAGGCAAAAAAGGGAAAGTGAGGTATATTCAGGTATGTTCAGGTAGATAAAAAGTTAGATATTTATTACATAATCTAAAAACATAAATTACAACTCATGGATCCATGAAGAATAAAACAAATGGTAATACACTCAAAATGGTAATAAAATCACATACAGGTAAAAACAATAGATGGTCGCAGGTAAGTGGCCTAACTCCTGCGCAGACCTGAGTACAAAGTTTGAGGGTACCAATGTGGTAAATACAAAAAATATATGGTAAATACAAAAATTACAAAAAATAAGTATGAAAAATAACAGGTGTAGAAGAATATAAAGATCATACATCTTTATATCATCTTCTACACCTATTATTCTTATATTCTTTTATATTCTTCTACACCTGTTATTTTTCATACTTATTTTTTGTAATTTTTGTATTTACCATATATTTTTTGTATTTACCACATTGGTACCCTCAAACTTTGTACTCAGGTCTGCGCAGGAGTTAGGCAACTTACCTGCGACCATCTATTGTTTTTACCTGTATGTGATTTTATTACCATTTTGAGTGTATTACCATTTGTTTTATTCTTCATGGATACATGAGTTGTAATGTATGTTTTTAGATTATGTAATAAATATCTAACTTTTTATCTACCTGAACATACCTGAATATACCTCACTTTCCCTTTTTTGCCTCCGGTTTGGTAGGCGCTTGGGGGATCCCCACTATACATTCGATTCTATTGGTGGTCACTAGGTATCACCTCCCCCCAAAGCTCAAAGGGTTTGGAGTAGGCGCTAGTCCATATCCCGATCCATCCAAGCAGGAACAGAATCATATTTCTTAAAAGTTTATTTTCTTCAATCCACCATTCATAGGAGCCTTCTTTATAAGAACAAGTTTCAAAAAGAGGTAGACCAGAGTAGAGTAAAAATCCCTTTATTGTTACATCAGGGGATCAAAAAATCCACAGCTTATCTGGGGCATTCCCCTTAATCATGTCATGATCACATGATTAAGGGGACTGCCCCCAAAACTTTGTGATTTGTTTCATACCCTGATGTAACATTAAAGGGATTTTTATTCTACTCCAGTCTACCTCTTTTTGAGACTTGTTCATTGCACTTTGAGAGTTTGTGCAGTGACTCCCAGTAGATCTGGAACCTGATTAATGTGCTGGTCCTAACTCTGTTTTTGGCCTTCTTTATAAGTGTCACTCCATTCTTTTATTTAAGCCCTTGGATATCAGGATCTCCAATTAATAGATTCATTTACACTCTCATTGTAGCGGAATCCTATTTCTATCTCCTCCTCTGTGCAGGGACTTGATCAGTAATAGTATAACGTAAATCTGTAATATTATGTCCCTGTTGCTGGAAATCAGGAGCCACCGGTTGCTCAGAATCTACTTAATAGCTTGACGAATAGAACTTCTGTGATTGGCCATTCTAATGTGCAAATTATCACTCATTTTACCTACGTAAAACAAACTATACAGAAAGTGTAGTAAATAAGTCACATGCACCCTATGGGGCATATGTATCAAGGTCTGTTGGACCTGATCCGACAGTGCGGATCAGGTCTGACAGACCTCGCTGAATACGGCAAGCAATACGCTCACCGTATTCAGCATTGCACCAGCAGCTCACAAGAGCTGCTGGTGGAACGCCGCTCCCTGCTGACTCTCGGCCAGTAGGCCGCCAGCAGGGGGGTGTCAATCAACCCAATCATACTCGATCGGGTTGAATTCCGGCGATGTCTGTCCGCCTGCTCAGAGCAGGCGGACAGGTTATGGAGCAGCGGTCTTTGTGACCGCTGCTTCATAAATGCTGTTTCTGGCGAGCCTGCAGGCTCGCCAGAAACACAGGGCATCAAGCTCCATACGGAGCTTGATACACATGCCCCTATGCATCAACAAATATTTCTTCTTTTGTCTGGGATGGTGAAAAAATCATCCCAATACAGGTAGTACATCAACTGCATTTGAAGCAACCAGCTATTGTACATCTAGCCATTTTCTCTTTTCATAGCACCCTACCATGTCTGTTTTTTTTTTTTTTTAATGAGTCTTGGTGGTAGCATATCCCGAAATGGTAGTGACTCATCCAATTGTACAATTTGCCAGCATTAATGTAAATTTTTACAGAAGTTATTCTGGCCAGCTGCATAAGTTGTGATGAAGGTCACTCTCTTCTCCTTCATGGCAACAAGTTTCTTAGTTTCTTCCGGAGTAGGGTATTCTGATAACCCCCTACTCTGAAATCTTATCTTTATTTCATTCAATAGTTTATCTGCTTCTTCTTTCAAGGTTTTGTTCCTCAGTATTCGAGTGAACTGTGACCTTTGGAATTACTTTTTTAAAGCAGGCAGATGATAACTTGGAGCAAATTAAAGTGAATTTTCATCCGTAGCTTTTCTATACATAGTTGTTTCAAGTTCCCCGCTAATGATTTTCAGGTCTTTATTTTTTACGTAGGTAAAACGAGTGATAATTTGCTCAACCGGTGGCTTCATCCGTAGCTTTTCTATACATAGTTGTTTCAAGTTTCCCGCCACTGATTTTCAGGTCATTAATTTTACGTAGGTAAAACGAGTGATAATTTGCTCAACCGGTGGCTCATCATTTCCAGCAACAGGGACATTGTGTTACAGATTTACGCTATACTATTATTGATCATGTCCCTGCACTGCGGAGAGGAGGAGATAGTGTTACAAACTGCTGTTTGTAACTGGCCCTTTAAATGGAAAATTGCCCTGCTTCCCTGGATTTTGGAGAAGCCTATTTGCCAGCCTCCTTCCACATGACTATGGCCCCTGGAAGATTGTGCCCCTGAAAACCTATTAACTTTTATTGGGTGTGTATGGCCCTTTAAGAACCGTCTGGGGACATATTGTGACTTTGGTGAACAATGCCCCTTTAAGACTATGTCCCCAGACCTGTGAAATGACTTGTCCCTGGCTTTCTCCCACTTGGTTCAGTTTCATTGTGTGCCATTAAGAGTTAAATTTTGTTCAGCTTCAAGAAACCTATTCTAAATACAAGTCTGCTGGGATTAGCTCTAATTAGGTTTAGTGATCAACTTTCCCATTGTCTAATCAGACTAGTATTGATAAGGTGGACTGCATTGTTTTATTGTGTGTAATGTTATCTGCTGAAGTAAATGTTGTGGCCTGTCAAAGGGAGTGTCTCTCTATCTAATATCAAATGTGTGATGGGGGATTTTATGCCTCCCCCTGAGAGTGTCCTGTTTTGCATGTAACCTCAATAAAAGCAGGCTGTGTGCTCCAGCACTTCAGACCTATTTTTGACCCTCTAACTTGCAGCTTTGACTCATGTTTGTAGGGGACAGCTTATAATCACTACAGGGATTGCTATGTTTTTCATACTCCCTTAGCTACAGGGATTGCTACAGAAGGAAGAGGTTCACCTACTGGAGCCTGGTCGTAGGTCCAGGGCGCAGAGCAGACGGCGAGATACCAGCCCAGCAGCGGTGGTTCATAGAGTCTGCATTACTTATGGTGGCTACGCAGCAGTTAGAGTGTCCACAGTGCTGCTGCTCCTTTGGTGAGCGCTAGGAGCATCCTTTTCTACGGTCCAACTTCCAGCCAGCCTGGAGGCAACCGTAACATTTGGCGGCAGCGGTGGGATTGGCGTCCTAGCTCAAGGAGCAGCACCACAACAGCACTGGTATCGTGGGAGAGTAATTGAGGGCAACGCTAGCCACTGCGCAGCGTCCTTACCTACAGCAGCATGGAGCTGACAAGATACTGGTCAGAACCATGTGAAGAGCACCTCAACCGGATCTGTCGCTATGAGGGCGCGGATTTCGTTCCAGAGGTAAAGAGGCGGCTAGTCCGATATGGTCCAGACCCTGCGCAGGAGGTAGTCAGTCGCATCATCCGGGAATTGGATACGGAGAACAAAGCGGCACGAGCCTTTGAGCGCCAACTGTGGAGTTTGAGGGTATGGACACCTGGTCTCTCTCCCCAGCCGCAGCATGTTCCACAGGGAGAGGAGAGCAGCGACCTCCCTCCCCAGCGGCAGTATACTGTGCAGAGGGAAGAGACAACCGGTCTCCTTCCCCAACCACAACCAGAGATACCAAAGGCAGCAGGCCTCATAGACTGGTCCTGGGAGGACCCCCAGCAGGCAGGTGGAGATGGGACCGCAGTCTCTCTACCGGCCCTACAGGGATGCTGGGCAGGCGGCCCAGATCCCCAGCGACAGACCCAGCTACAGGGAGGGGAGAGCATCGACCTCCCTCCCCAGCCGGAGTGTGCCTTTCAGGGAGAGGAGACAACCGGTCTCTCTCCCCAGCCGCAGCATGTTCCACAGGAAGAGGAGAGCATCGACCTCCCTTCCCAACGGCCGCCGGAGTATCAGGAGGAGGAGGTAAGCCAATCTCCCCCTCCCCAGCTAACTCCTAACTTGGGCCCAGGGTTAACAGTGGAGATGTTAACCCCCACTGACCCCCATAAATCAATCACTCTTTCTGTAAAGAAGTGCTTCCTCAAATTACTTCTGAATCTACTACCCTTTAGCTTGAGCTCATGACCCCTTGTTCTTGAATTTTCCATTTTATGTAAAATACCCACAGCCTCAGTTTTACTAAACCCTTTAATGTACTTGAAAGTTGCTATCATATCACCTCTTTCCCTTCCCTCCTCTAAGCTATACATATTTAGGTCAATGAGCCTATCCTGGTAAGTTTTATTTTTTAGACCATGTACCATTTTGGTAGCCATCCTTTGCACAGATTCAAGTTTGTTAATATCCTTCTGAAGATATGGTCTCCAGAACTGCACACAATACTCAAGATGAGGCCTAACTAATGATCTATGAAGTGGCATAAGAACCTTACTATTTCTGCTGCAAATACCTCTACCAATACATCCAAGCATTCTGCTTGCCTTACTCGCTGCATTACTACATTGTTTACTAAGTTTTAAATCATCTGAAATAATAATTCCCAAGTCCTGTTCCTCGTCTGTAACAGTCAGTAAAGTGTCATTGAGTCTGTAATTAACATTTGGATTTTTCTTCCCTAAATGCATTATTTTACACTTTGCTGTGTTAAACTTTAGACCCCAGTCGTTTGTCCAATCCTCCAATTGTTGTATATCACTTCTCATTTTGTCTACCCCCCCTGGAACATCCACTCTGTTGCAAATTTTTGTATCGTCTGCAAAGAGACATACTTTCCCCTGTAGCCCTTTGCTGATATCGCAGATAAATATGTTAAACAAAACAGGCCCCAGAACTGACCCCTGAGGAACACCACTAGTAACAGCCCCCTCTGCTGAATGAACTCCATTTACTAAGACACTTTGTTTTCTGTCCTTAAGCCAGCATTCCACCCAGTTCACAATTTTTGAATCTAGACCAAGGAGATATAGTTTGTGAATAAGTTTATTGTGTGGGACGGTGTCAAATGCTTTGCTGAAATCTAGATATGCTACATCAACTGCTCCTCCCTTGTCTAATACTTTTGTTACATAATCAAAGAAGTCAATTAGATTAGTCTGACATGATCTCCCTGAAGTAAAACCATGCTGATTTTGGTCCTCTAAATTGTTTGTCTTTATGTAAGTCATAATTATTTCTTTTAAGAGGCTTTCCATTAATTTCCCTACTACTGAAGTTAAACTAACTGGCCTGTAGTTGCCAGATTCTTCTCTACTGCCCTTTTTATGAAGGGGTATTACATTTGCTATTCTCCAATCATCTGGGACAGCTCCTGTTAATAGTGACTGATTAAACAGATCAGTTAATGGGACAGTTAGCACTGATCAAAGTTCTTTTAAAACCCTTGGATGAATATTATCAGGACCCACTGCCTTTGTAACATTTATTTTTGATAATGCTAACAAAACCTCATCCTCTGTAAACAGATTACTGTTAAGCTTGTTTCTATTTTGCGTAGCATCCCTTAATGTAGACATTGTATCTTCACAATCTTTAGTGAAAACAGAACAGAAGTAATCATTGAGACAGTCTGCAATCTGCTTATCTCCTTCTATTATTCTACCATCAACTGATTTCAATTTTACTATTCCTACCTTATTTTTTCTTCTTTCACTGATATATCTAAAGAATGTTTTGTCCCCATGTTTTACTGACTGTGCTATCCCCACGTTCCCTTTGCCACCGGGCAGGACTATGCCCCAATTCCCCCAGCAGAAGAGCTGGCATCAGGACAGAGCGCTGCTGGCCTCTGCCCTACAGACCTTGTCCTTGTTACAGGACTGGCCTGCAAACCCCTCACCCCAGCAGAAGCGCTGGCACCAGGGCAGAGTGCCGCTGGCCTCTGCCCCCCAAGTACCATCAGCTATTTGCCCAGCTGCGCCAGGAAGGCCGAGGATGCTACACTTTCATCCTACAACCTGGAACTTACAGGCCAGTATACGTATTGTGGGGGGGCTACTTTGCTGCTAACGATTATTTGTGGGTGGGTTGCGAGACTAACTTAGGCACTGACCGGCAGAAGGTCAGGTGCCTGGTTAGTCTCCCTCCAAAAGGGGAGATATGTTACAAACTGCTGTTTGTAACTGGCCCTTTAAATGGAAAATTGCCCTGCTTCCCTGGATTTTGGAGAAGCCTATTTGCCAGCCTCCTTCCACATGACTATGGCCCCTGGAAGATTGTGCCCCTTAAAACCTATTAACTTTTATTGGGTGTGTATGGCCCTTTAAGAACCGTCTGGGGACATATTGTGACTTTGGTGAACAATGCCCCTTTAAGACTATGTCCCCAGACCTGTGAAATGACTTGTCCCTGGCTTTTTCCCACTTGGTTCAGTTTCATTGTGTGCCATTAAGAGTTAAATTTTGTTCAGCTTCAAGAAACCTATTCTAAATACAAGTCTGCTGGGATTAGCTCTAATTAGGTTTAGTGATCAACTTTCCCATTGTCTAATCAGACTAGTATTGATAAGGTGGACTGCATTGTTTTATTGTGTGTAATGTTATCTGCTGAAGTAAATGTTGTGACCTGTCAAAGGGAGTGTCTCTCTATCTAATATCAAATGTGTGATGGGGGATTTTATGCCTCCCCCTGAGAGTGTCCTGTTTTGCATGTAACCTCAATAAAAGCAGGCTGTGTGCTCCAGCACTTCAGACCTATTTTTGACCCTCTAACTTGCAGCTTTGACTCATGTTTGTAGGGGACAGCTTATAATCACTACAGGGATTCCTATGTTTTTCATACTCCCTTAGCTACAGGGATTGCTACAGAAGGAAGAGGTTCACCTACTGGAGCCTGGTCGTAGGTCCAGGGCGCAGAGCAGACGGCGAGATACCAGCCCAGCAGCGGTGGTTCATAGAGTCTGCATTACTTATGGTGGCTACGCAGCAGTAAGAGTGTCCACAGTGCTGCTGCTCCTTTGGTGAGCGCTAGGAGCATCCTTTTCTACGGTCCAACTTCCAGCCAGCCTGGAGGCAACCGTAACAGATAGAAATAGGATTCTACTACAAAGAGAGTGTAAACGGATCTATGAAATGGGAACCCTGATACCAAAGGACTAAAATACAAGAATGGAGTGGCAGTGTTTCTTATAAAGAAGGCTCCTATGAAGGGTGGATTGAAGAAAATGAACTTTTAAGAATTAGGATTCTGTTCCCGTTTAGATGGACACCTGCTTCTCTTTTTTTTTCTTCTATTCTTTTTTCTTTTCTTCTTTTTTCTTTTTATCTTTCTCTTTTTCTTTTCTTTGTCTTTTTTATTTTCTTTCTCTCTTTTTCTGTTTCTATTTCTTTTTAATTTCTCATTCTTATCTTCTTTTTCTTCACTCTTTCTTATTCTAAATCTTTTCGTATCCTTTTTATAACCACTTTTAACAATTATCCACTTCATTTCGAGGCCAGTCAAGATATTTGCAGCCAAGCTGAGGTGGAAATTTGAGATTATCAGTAATATCTGCAATATCTAGCCCTAGTATTGATTAATAGCCTCTCATGTTGAAAGGTGAGATTATAACCGTTAAGACGATGGACAGTTATAAAGAATGTAAGCATTAGCGATCAGATACAGTTGGCAGATTGGTATTATGTATTTTATGTATTATGATCAATTACATTAACAGTTAAGTGTTCATTCACAGTGGTGATTCTACAAAGGGCGGTTGTCACATGATGCAACAGTGCCGTAGAGCACAGGTGTGTTTAGTGAGCATGATGGAGCAAAATGTAAGTACATGTAGTTATATTATAGGGTTGTTAGTACACAGTTTGTTATTTTATGTGATCTGAATATAGGGGTGAAACCCCAAAATGTAATTGAATAAATCTTATATTTAAGTCCGGTGAGTGCTATCCTTTGAACTGCTATACTATTTCCTTGACGAGAATCCCGGTAGGCATATATAATATCGTGACTGCTGGGCCTTGTTGAAAATTATATATATATATATATATACAGGGAGTACAGAATTATTAGGCAAGTTGTATTTTTGAGGATTAATTTTATTATTGAACAACAACCATGTTCTCAATGAACCCAAAAAACTCATTAATATCAAAGCTGAATAGTTTTGGAAGTAGTTTTTAGTTTGTTTTTAGTTATAGCTATTTTAGGGGGATATCTGTGTGTGCAGGTGGCTATTACTGTGCATAATTATTAGGCAACTTAACAAAAAACAAATATATACCCATTTCAATTATTTATTTTTACCAGTGAAACCAATATAACATCTCAACATTCACAAATATATACATTTCTGACATTCAAAAACAAAACAAAAACAAATCAGTGACCAATATAGCCACCTTTCTTTGCAAGGACACTCAAAAGCCTGCCATCCATGGATTCTGTCAGTGTTTTGATCTGTTCACCATCAACATTGCGTGCAGCAGCAACCACAGCCTCCCAGACACTGTTCAGAGAGGTGTACTGTTTTCCCTCCTTGTAAATCTCACATTTGATGATGGACCACAGGTTCTCAATGGGGTTCAGATCAGGTGAACAAGGAGGCCATGTCATTAGATTTTCTTCTTTTATACCCTTTCTTGCCAGCCACGCTGTGGAGTACTTGGACGTGTGTGATGGAGCATTGTCCTGCATGAAAATCATGTTTTTCTTGAAGGATGCAGACTTCTTCCTGTACCACTGCTTGAAGAAGGTGTCTTCCAGAAACTGGCAGTAGGACTGGGAGTTGAGCTTGACTCCATCCTCAACCCGAAAAGGCCCCACAAGCTCATCTTTGATGATACCAGCCCAAACCAGTACTCCACCTCCACCTTGCTGGCGTCTGAGTCGGACTGGAGCTCTCTGCCCTTTACCAATCCAGCCACGGGCCCATCCATCTGGCCCATCAAGACTCACTCTCATTTCATCAGTCCATAAAACCTTAGAAAAATCAGTCTTGAGATATTTCTTGGCCCAGTCTTGACGTTTCAGCTTGTGTGTCTTGTTCAGTGGTGGTCATCTTTCAGCCTTTCTTACCTTGGCCATGTCTCTGAGTATTGCACACCTTGTGCTTTTGGGCACTCCAGTGATGTTGCAGCTCTGAAATATGGCCAAACTGGTGGCAAGTGGCATCTTGGCAGCTGCACGCTTGACTTTTCTCAGTTCATGGGCAGTTATTTTGCGCCTTGGTTTTTCCACACGCTTCTTGCGACCCTGTTGACTATTTTGAATGAAACGCTTGATTGTTCGATGATCACGCTTCAGAAGCTTTGCAATTTTAAGAGTGCTGCATCCCTCTGCAAGATATCTCACTATTTTTGACTTTTCTGAGCCTGTCAAGTCCTTATTTTGTCCCATTTTGCCAAAGGAAAGGAAGTTGCCTAATAATTATGCACACCTGATATAGGGTGTTGATGTCATTAGACCACACCCCTTCTCATTACAGAGATGCACATCACCTAATATGCTTAATTGGTAGTAGGCTTTCGAGCCTATACAGCTTGGAGTAAGACAGAGGATGATGTGGTCAAAATACTCATTTGCCTAATAATTCTGCACTCCCTGTATATATATATATATATATATATATATATATATAGGGGCAAGAAAGATAAAGATAAAATGGAACATTTGTTTTTTTGTGTCACAATATAACCGTTTAATCAAGAAAATAATAATAATGATACACAAACATTGGGATATATTGAGATATCTAAATCCACATGTAAAATAATTTGGTGAAGTTCCTATGACTGCCTACACAATGAGTAAGAACATAGAAGATGTCATTGTGAGGGCTGATATTGGCCCTGGAAAGGAATGTAGGCAGACATATTTATGTACAAGAAAAGTTTGTTGCTTCCCTTGTTTGGGATGCTGTAACTGTAATAATATGTACCACACACACCTAAGTCCCGCCCCCTCCAGCATTTGTTTGACAGGGAACACAAGAGTGGTTAGTAAATATTTCTTTTAAATTTCATCTAGAATATCAGTACAGCTATTTGAGGACTTTAGTGATAGGCTGATGTTATCCCTTACATTTTATCCACTTATGTATGCACTTAGCCATAATACAGCACACGCTGCCAATAGAGGTTTTTCACTTATCACATTAATAAGGTGTATATTTCATCCTTGTCTTTTTCTTTTTAAGTTATCAAGTTTGTATATATAGAGAATTGAGATGGATTGATGCAATGTGTTTATATGTATAATAGATGCTATTAGTAGTATGATTTATTTTTCACATATTAATATATTACTAAAAGTGTGTTCTGTTCCACTAATCAGGTGTTTTTATGTGATTGGTTGCACTATTGAGCGGAGGGGTTTGAGATGTGTATATAATTGTTCATTGTTCATTTTGATTTTGTGGGTGAATACCTTAAAACGTCATGCTAGTAAAATACTATTTGTTTTCAAAACCAGAGTGCATTTTCTTGGAAACTTATATATATATATATATATATATATATATATACATACACATACATAGTCATGGCCAAAAATATTGGCACCCCTGCATTTCTGTTAGATAATGCACCACTTCTCCCAGACAACTGTTGCAATTACAAATGTTTAGGCATTATCATGTTTATCTAGGAGTGGAGAATAGCAATGGCACAACTTTAATATATTATATAAACCCCAGTCCCAGATCTGAAAAATCTGTGTATTGATAATATATTTGGGAATGTTGGTGCTGTGTATTGAAATCTAAACTATACAAAAGCAAAAAGAATACACATATAGCACTCGGGGGGGGGGGGGGGGGGCAAGAAAGTACAATGAGCTGTGTAGCTAATTGCAAACTACAACTTACATAACAAGCATTACATAGAAAATGGGAGAAAAAAAAAATTAAAATATAACTTTAATTGGGGTTAATAATAAAAATAGGAAAGGTGAACTTAAAACCACACTTAGGCACCTTATGTAGTATATGTAAAGGTTGAAGGCGATAGTCACCGTAAATAATTACTAGTGTAGAAGAGCTGACTCAGTGATTTCAGCGTGGGTTAAAGTCAGAGGCGTAACTAGAAACCACAGGGCCCAGGTGCAAGTATCTAAGAAGGCCCCCCCTCAAAAAAAGGTGAATTTGATACATATCTTTTTTTTTTTTTTACATTTAACACAGAAACAAAAATGTGAATCAGATTACATGTCTGCAAAAGGAGGTACCCTATGCCCACAGTCTGTGAGATATTCTGACCCCCTATTATATATATATAGTGACACTGTTTAACCCACCAGTACTGTATATAGTGAGTTAGTGACACAGTCTGTAATCTGCCAGTGAGATAGCTGGCCTGACTCTACCCGCCCCAGTACTTTATAAAGTGACAACAGTAGTCTGCGACATGGTCCAGCCCCCCTGTACTGTATATAGTTGTACTGTATAGTGATATTGTTTACCCCCCGCCCCACATGCTGTAGTAACAAGGTCTGTAATTTGCTGGTTCCACAAACATACACACATACATGCATAAATACACACACAGTCACACACACACACACACACACATGCATAAATACACACACAGTCACACACACACACACACACATGCATAAATACACACACAGTCACATACATACACACACACACACACACACACAAACACCAATGGGTAAAACAAAAAGACTAACCCTTGTAGTCAGAGACACTAGTGAAGCATCATGTCACACTCACATGATATCAGTGCAGGCAGTTGCAGGTCAATGTTTTTTAATGGATTTTTTTTTTTTAAGCTGGGCCCCCATCTTCAGGGGCCCAGTCGCAAATGCGCTCTCTACACCCCCTGTAGTTCCGCCCCTGGTTAAAACGGCTGATTTTGTATTTCTCCTGAAGAAAGTACAAGATAACCTGCGCCAAGATAAAACTGATACACAAACTCCAAAGGAAAATATAGGGTCTCTCAGCTTCCCTAAAGGATATACATAAGAAAAAAAGAAGAAAATACCCAGGAGCGCTAACACAAAGCAAAAGTGTAACTGTATTGGATAGTATATATAAAACAAGATCGCATCAGACTCTAAAATGTAACAAATTTATTACAAAGAGAATGGAATCTGACAATTACCATACAGCAATAGAATTTGATAAGTTCTTAAATAAATTGTAATTTATTAATATCAGGTGGAGAAAACTGAAAAAAACCTGTAACTGCGGACAAACGCAGAAAATTAACCACAGATGTCTATTAATACAGTACAAATTTAATCAATAACCTCAACAATAAAAAACTATCAAACTATTAAAATAAATGTAAAATCACAAAAAGAAAAACAAAAACAAATTAAGGTCGACCTTAAGAAAAAACAAAAAGAACACAATTCATAAAAATCAATTCATACAAAATATCATTAAAAACAATTTCATAGAAGACACCACTTCATAAGCTTAGCGGTGCAAACAAACTGAAAAAAAGGTTGACAAATTGATAGCAAGCAAATTAATAAGTATAGAAAAAACAAACAAACAAATAATGGATAATAATGCTGATAGCAGATACGCAGGGACAAGCGTTTCAAAGTCTATTTGAGTCCAGTGTCCGTAAACAGAAGCGTAATCCTCAGCAATGTCTGTTCGTTAAAATGTCTGAGTTATATATCGGTTCCTCCTAGTAGAAGAGAGAATCATCTTAGTGCAATATACAAGCCGTATGGAATAACGAACAATCTGTACTTACAGTATTAGACTGCTTCAGTCTGCAAAGCGGTTCAGCACATTAGAAAACAGCTGATGTTCCATATATGTTCGTCCGTGAGTGCAAGACTTAGACTAAATGTCCAATTAAACAAAGTGCAAGAAACACCTTGCTAATAAGTCTCTAAGGCCTAGATTTAGAGTTCGGCGGTAGCCGTGAAAACCAGCGTTAGAGGCTCCTAACGCTGGTTTTAGGCTACCGCCGGTATTTGGAGTCAGTGATTAAAGGGTCTAACGCTCACTTTTCAGCCGCGACTTTTCCATACCGCAGATCCCCTTACGTCAATTGCGTATCCTATCTTTTCAATGGGATCTTTCTATCGCCGGTATTTAGAGTCGTTTCTGAAGTGAGCGTTAGAGCTCTAACGACAAAACTCCAGCCGCCGGAAAATAGCAGGAGTTAAGAGCTTTCTGGGCTAACGCCGGTTCATAAAGCTCTTAACTACTGTACCCTAAAGTACACTAACACCCATAAACTACCTATGTACCCCTAAACCGAGGTCCCCCCACATCGCCGCCACTCGATTAAACATTTTTAACCCCTAATCTTCCGACCGCCACCTACGTTATACTTATGTACCCCTAATCTGCTGCCCCTAACCCCGCCGACCCCTGTATTACATTTATTAACCCCTAACCTGCCCCCCACAACATCGCCGCCAGCTACTTACAATAATTAACCCCTAATCTTCCGACCGCAAAGCGCCGCCACCTACGTTATCCTTATGTACCCCTAATCTGCTGCCCCTAACACCGCCGACCCCTATATTATATTTATTAACCCCTAATCTGCCCCCCACAACGTCGCCGCCAGCTACTTACAATAATTAACCCCTAATCTGCCGAGCGGACCTGAGCGCTACTATAATAAAGTTATTAACCCCTAATCCGCCTCACTAACCCTATCATAAATAGTATTAACCCCTAATCTGCCCTCCCTAACATCGCCGACACCTAACTTCAATTATTAACCCCTAATCTGACGACCGGAGCTCATCGCTACTATAATAAATGGATTAACCCCTAAAGCTAAGTCTAACCCTAACACTAACACCCCCCTAACTTAAATATAATTTACATCTAACGAAATTAATTAACTCTTATTAAATAAATTATTCCTATTTAAAGCTAAATACTTACCTGTAAAATAAATCCTAATATAGCTACAATATAAATTATAATTATATTGTAGCTATTTTAGGATTAATATTTATTTTACAGGTAACTTTGTAATTATTTTAACCAGGTACAATAGCTATTAAATAGTTAAGAACTATTTAATAGTTACCTAGTTAAAGTAATAACAAATTTACCTGTAAAATAAATCCTAACCTAAGTTATAATTAAACCTAACACTACCCTATCAATAAATTAATTAAATAAACTACCTACAATTACCTACAATTAACCTAACACTACACTATCAATAAATAAATTAAATACAATTGCTACAAATAACTACAATTACATAAACTAACTAAAGTACAAAAAATAAAAAAGAACTAAGTTACAAAAAATAAAAAAATATTTACCAACATTAGAAAAATATTACAACAATTTTAAACTAATTACACCTACTCTAAGCCCCCTAATAAAATAACAAAGACCCCCAAAATAAAAAATTCCCTACCCTATTCTAAATTAATAAATGTAAAAGCTCTTTTACCTTACCAGCCCTGAACAGGGCCCTTTGCGGGGCATGCCCCAAGAAAATCAGCTCTTTTGCCTGTAAAAAAAAACATACAATACCCGCCCCCCAACATTACAACCCACCACCCACATACCCCTGAAGATCTTCCTACCTTGTCTTCACCATCCAGGTATCACCGATCCGTCCTGGCATCCGGTGCTGAAGAGGTCCAGAAGAGGCTCCAAAGTCTTCCTCCTATCCGGCAAGAAGAGGACATCCGGACCGGCAAACATCTTCTCCAAGCGGCATCTTCGATCTTCTTCCATCCGGTGCGGAGCGGGTCCATCTTGAAGCATCCATCCTCTTCTTCCGTTGTCTCCCGACGAATGACGGTTCCTTTAAGGGACGTCATCCAAGATGGCGTCCCTCGAATTCCGATTGGCTGATAGGATTCTATCAGCCAATCGGAATTAAGGTAGGAATATTCTGATTGGCTGATGGAATCAGCCAATCAGAATCAAGTTCAATCCGATTGGCTGATCCAATCAGCCAATCAGATTGAGCTCGCATTCTATTGGCTGTTCCGATCAGCCAATAGAATGCGAGCTCAATCTTAATTCCGATTGGCTGATATAATCCTATCAGCCAATCGGAATTCGAGGGACGCCATCTTGGATGACGTCCCTTAAAGGAACCGTCATTCGTCGGGAGACAACGGAAGAAGAGGATGGATCCGCGTCGGCTGCTTCAAGATGGACCCGCTCCGCACCGGATGGAAGAAGATCGAAGATGCCGCTTGGAGAAGATGTTTGCCGGTCCGGATGTCCTCTTCTTGCCGGATAGGAGGAAGACTTTGGAGCCTCTTCTGGACCTCTTCAGCACCGGATGCCAGGACGGATCGGTGATACCTGGATGGTGAAGACAAGGTAGGAAGATCTTCAGGTGCTTAGTGTTAGGTTTATTTAAGGGGGGTTTGGGTTAGATTAGGGGTATGTGGGTGGTGGGTTGTAATGTGGGGGGGGGGTATTGTATGTTTTTTTTTACAGGCAAAAGAGCTGATTTTCTTGGGGCATGCCCCGCAAAGGGCCCTGTTCAGGGCTGGTAAGGTAAAAGAGCTTTTACATTTATTAATTTAGAATAGGGTAGGGAATTTTTTATTTTGGGGGTCTTTGTTATTTTATTAGGGGGCTTAGAGTAGGTGTAATTAGTTTAAAATTGTTGTAATATTTTTCTAATGTTGGTAAATATTTTTTTATTTTTTGTAACTTAGTTCTTTTTTATTTTTTGTACTTTAGTTAGTTTATGTAATTGTAGTTATTTGTAGCAATTGTATTTAATTTATTTATTGATAGTGTAGTGTTAGGTTAATTGTAGGTAATTGTAGGTAGTTTATTTAATTAATTTATTGATAGGGTAGTGTTAGGTTTAATTATAACTTAGGTTAGGATTTATTTTACAGGTAATTTTGTAATTATTTTAACTAGGTAACTATTAAATAGTTCTTAACTATTTAATAGCTATTGTACCTGGTTAAAATAATTACAAAGTTGCCTGTAAAATAAATATAAATCCTAAAATAGCTATAATATAATTATAATTTATATTGTAGCTATATTAGGATTTTTTTTACAGGTAAGTATTTAGCTTTAAATAGGAATAAGTTATTTAATAAGAGTTAATTAATTTCGTTAGATTTAAATTATATTTAACTTAGGGGGGTGTTAGTGTTAGTGTTAGACTTAGCTTTAGGGGTTAATACATTTATTAGAATAGCGGTGAGGTCCGGTCGGCAGATTAGGGGTTAATAATTGACGTTAGGTGTCGGCGATGTTAGGGAGGGCAGATTAGGGGTTAATACTATTTATGATAGGGTTAGTGAGGCGGATTAGGGGTTAATTAATTTATTATAGTAGCGCTCAGGTCCGCTCGGCAGATTAGGGGTTAATAAGTGTAGGCAGGTGGAGGCGACGTTGTGGGGGGCAGGTTAGGGGTTAATAAATATAATATAGGGGTCGGCGGTGTTAGGGGCAGCAGATTAGGGGTACATAGGGATAACGTAGGTTGCGGCGGTGTACGGAGCGGCAGATTAGGGGTTAATAATAATATGCAGGGGTCAGCGATAGCGGGGGTGGCAGATTAGGGGTTAATAAGTGTAAGGTTAGGGGTGTTTAGACTCGGGGTTCATGTTAGAGTGTTAGGTGCAGACGTAGGAAGTGTTTCCCCATAGGAAACAATGGGGCTGCGTTAGGAGCTGAACGCTGCTTTTTTGCAGGTGTTAGTTTTTTTTTCAGCTCAAACAGCCCCATTGTTTCCTATGGGAGAATCGTGCATGAGCACGTTTTTGAGGCTGGCCGCGTCCATAAGCAACTCTGGTATCGAGAGTTGCATTTGCGGTAAAAATGCTCTACGCTCCTTTTTTGGAGCCTAACGCAGCATTTGTTTGAACTCTCGATACCAGAGTTAATTTTATGCTGCGGCCAGAAAAAAGCCTGCGGAGCGTTAACAGCCCATCTACCGCCAAACTCCAAATCTAGGCCTAAGATTGCAAAATAAATTAACAGAAGCAAGTGTCTCTATTGCGCTAGCTAACTGATTACACAATGCTCAATCCGGCTGATATACAACCAGCCAAAAAAAGTCAGAGGTGCCATAGCTAAATCCAGTAGCAGCCAAACTAAGGCCTAGATTTGGAGTTTGGCGGTAAAAGGGCTGTTAACGCTCCGCGGGCTTTTTTCTGGCCGCACCATAAAATTAACTCTGGTATCGAGAGTTCAAACAAATGCTGCGTTAGGCTCCAAAAAAGGAGCGTAGAGCATTTTTACCGCAAATGCAACTCTCGATACCAGCGGTGCTTACGGACGCGGCCAGCCTCAAAAACGTGCTCGTGCACGATTCCCCCATAGGAAACAATGGGACTGTTTGAGCTGAAAAAAAACCTAACACCTGCAAAAAAGCAGCGTTCAGCTCCTAACGCAGCCCCATTGTTTCCTATGGGGAAACACTTCCTACGTCTGCACCTAACACTCTAACATGTACCCCGAGTCTAAACAACCCTAACCTTACATTTATTAACCTCTAATCTGCCGCCCCCGCTATCGCTGACACCTGCATATTTTTTTTAACCCCTAATCTGCCGCTCCGTAAACCGCCGCAACCTACGTTATCCCTATGTACCCCTAATCTGCTGCCCTAACATCGCCGACCCCTATATTATATTTATTAACCCCTAATCTGCCCCCCTCAACGTCGCCGACACCTGCCTACACTTATTAACCCCTAATCTGCCGAGCGGACCTGAGCGCTACTATAATAAAGTTATTAACCCCCTAATCCGCCTCACTAACCCTATCATAAATAGTATTAACCCCTAATCTGCCCTCCCTAACATCACCGACACCTACCTTCAATTATTAACCCCTAATCTTCCGAGCGGAGCTCACCGCTATTCTAATAAATGTATTAACCCCTAACGCTAAGTCTAACCCTTACACTAACACCCCCATAACTTAAATATAATTTACATCTAACGAAATTAATTAACTCTTATTAAATAAATGATTCCTATTTAAAGCTAAATACTTACCTGTAAAATAAATCCTAATATAGCTACAATATAAATTATAATTACATTGTAGCTATTTTAGGATTAATATTTATTTTACAGGCAACTTTGTAATTATTTTAACTAGGTACAATAGCTATTAAATAGTTAAGAACTATTTAATAGCTACCTAGTTAAAATAATAACAAATTTACCTGTAAAATAAATCCTAACCTAAGATATAATTAAACCTAACACTACACTATCAATAAAATAATTAAATAAACTACCTACAATTACCTACAATTAACCTAACACTACACTATCAATAAATTAATTAAACACAATTGCTACAAATAAATACAATTAAATAAACTAGCTAAAGTACAAAAAATAAAAAAGAACTGTTACAAAAAATAAAAAAATATTTATAAACATAAGAAAAATATTACAACAATTTTAAACTAATTACACCTACTCTAAGCCCCCTAATAAAATAACAAAGCCCCCCAAAATAAAAAATTCCCTACCCTATTCTAAATTAAAAAAGTTACAAGCTCTTTTACCTTACCAGCCCTGAACAGGGCCCTTTGCGGGGCATGCCCCAAGAATTTCAGCTCTTTTGCCTGTAAAAGAATAAATACAATACCCCCCCCCCAACATTACAACCCACCACCCACATACCCCTAATCTAACCCAAACCCCCCTTAAATAAACCTAACACTAAGCCCCTGAAGATCTTCCTACCTTGTCTTCACCATACCAGGTTCACCGATCCGTCCTGGCTCCAACATCTTCATCCAACCCAAGCGGGGGTTGGAGATCCATCATCCGGTGCTGAAGAGGTCCAGAAGAGGCTCCAAAGTCTTCCTCCTATCCGGCAAGAAGAGGACATCCGGACCGGCAAACATCTTCTCCAAGCGGCATCTTCGATCTTCTTCCATCCGGTGCGGAGCGGGTCCATCTTGAAGCAGGCGACGCGGATCCATCCTCTTCTTCCGTTGTCTCCCGACGAATGACGGTTCCTTTAAGGGACGTCATCCAAGATGGCGTCCCTCGAATTCCGATTGGCTGATAGGATTCTATCAGCCAATCGGAATTAAGGTAGGAATTTTCTGATTGGCTGATGGAATCAGCCAATCAGAATCAAGTTTAATCCGATTGGCTGATTGCGAGCTCAATCTGATTGGCTGATTGGATCAGCCAATCGGATTGAACTTGATTCTGATTGGCTGATTCCATCAGCCAATCAGAAAATTCCTACCTTAATTCCGATTGGCTGATAGAATCCTATCAGCCAATCGGAATTCGAGGGACGCCATCTTGGATGACGTCCCTTAAAGGAACCGTCATTCGTCGGGAGACAACGGAAGAAGAGGATGGATCCGCGTCGCCTGCTTCAAGATGGACCCGCTCCGCACCGGATGGAAGAAGATCGAAGATGCCGCTTGGAGAAGATGTTTGCCGGTCCGGATGTCCTCTTCTTGCCGGATAGGAGGAAGACTTTGGAGCCTCTTCTGGACCTCTTCAGCACCGGATGATGGATCTCCAACCCCCGCTTGGGTTGGATGAAGATGTTGGAGCCAGGACGGATCGGTGAACCTGGTATGGTGAAGACAAGGTAGGAAGATCTTCAGGGGCTTAGTGTTAGGTTTATTTAAGGGGGGTTTGGGTTAGATTAGGGGTATGTGGGTGGTGGGTTGTAATGTTGGGGGGGGGTATTGTATTTATTCTTTTACAGGCAAAAGAGCTGAAATTCTTGGGGCATGCCCCGCAAAGGGCCCTGTTCAGGGCTGGTAAGGTAAAAGAGCTTGTAACTTTTTTAATTTAGAATAGGGTAGGGAATTTTTTATTTTGGGGGGCTTTGTTATTTTATTAGGGGGCTTAGAGTAGGTGTAATTAGTTTAAAATTGTTGTAATATTTTTCTTATGTTTGTAAATATTTTTTTATTTTTTGTAACTTAGTTCTTTTTTATTTTTTGTACTTTAGCTAGTTTATTTAATTGTATTTTTTTTTAGCAATTGTGTTTAATTAATTTATTGATAGTGTAGTGTTAGGTTAATTGTAGGTAATTGTAGGTAGTTTATTTAATTATTTTATTGATAGGGTAGTGTTAGGTTTAATTATATCTTAGGTTAGGATTTATTTTACAGGTAAATTTGTTATTATTTTAACTTGGTAGCTATTAAATAGTTCTTAACTATTTAATAGCTATTGTACCTAGTTAAAATAAATACCAAGTTGCCTGTAAAATAAATATTAATCCTAAAATAGCTATAATATAATTATAATTTATATTGTAGCTATATTAGGATTTATTTTACAGGTAAGTATTTAGCTTTAAATAGGAATCATTTATTTAATAAGAGTTAATTAATTTCGTTAGATGTAAATTATATTTAAGTTAGGGGGGTGTTAGTGTTAGGGTTAGACTTAGCTTTAGGGGTTAATCAATTTATTAGAATAGCGGTGAGCTCCGGTCGTCAGATTAGGGGTTAATAATTGAAGGTAGGTGTCGGCGATGTTAGGGAGGGCAGATTAGGGGTTAATACTATTTATGATAGGGTTAGTGAGGCGGGTTAGGGGTTAATAACTTTATTATAGTAGCGCTCAGGTCCGCTCGGCAGATTAGGTGTTAATAAGTGTAGGCAGGTGTCGGCGACGTTGAGGGGGGCAGATTAGGGGTTAATAAATATAATATAGGGGTCGGCGGTGTTAGGGGTAGCAGATTAGGGGTACATAGGGATAACGTAGGTGGCGGCGCTTTGCGGTCGGAAGATTAGGGGTTAATTATTTTAAGTAGCTGGCGGCGACGTTGTGGGGGGCAGGTTAGGGGTTAATAAATGTAATACAGGGGTCGGCGGGGTTAGGGGCAGCAGATTAGGGGTACATAAGTATAACGTAGGTGGCGGTCGGCAGATTAGGGGTTAAAAATTTTAATCGAGTGGCGGCGATGTGGGGGGAGCTCGGTTTAGGGGTACATAGGTAGTTTATGGGTGTTAGTGTACTTTAGGGTACAGTAGTTAAGAGCTTTATGAACCGGCGTTAGCCAGAAAGCTCTTAACTCCTGCTATTTTCAGGCGGCTGGAATTTTGTCGTTAGAGCTCTAACGCTCACTTCAGAAACGACTCTAAATACCGGCGTTAGAAAGATCCCATTGAAAAGATAGGATACGCAAATGGCGTAGGGGGATCTGCGGTATGGAAAAGTCGCGGCTGAAAAGTGAGCGTTAGACCCTTTAATCACTGACTCCAAATACCAGCGGGCGGCCAAAACCAGCGTTAGGAGCCTCTAACGCTGGTTTTGACGGCTACCGCCGAACTCCAAATCTAGGCCTTAGAGAACACTATGCTTAATACTAAAACAAGTGTGCTCCGTTAAGGAGACCACATAAAATGAGCAACGTGTTTCAAAATAATCTTTTTCAAGCTCTTGAAAAAGCTTGAAAAAGATTATTTTGAAACGCGCTGCTCGTTTTATGTGGTCTCCTTAACGGAGCACACTTGTTTTAGTATTAAGCATAGTGTTCTCTAAGACCTAGATTTGGAGTTTGGCGTTAGCCGAGAAAACCAGCGTTAGAGGCTCCTAACGTTGGTTTTAGGCTACCGCCGGTATTTGGAGTCACTCAAAATAGGGTCTAACGCTCACTTTTCAGCTGCGACTTTTCCATACCGCAGATCCCCTTACGTCAATTGCGTATCCTATCTTTTCAATGGGATTTTTCTAACTCCGGTATTTAGAGTCGTTTCTGAAGTGAGCGTTAGACATCTAACGACAAAACTCCAGCCGCAGGAAAAAAGTCAGTAGTTAAGAGCTTTCTGGGCTAACGCTGGTTCATAAAGCTCTTATCTACTGTACTCTAAAGTACACTAACACCCATAAACTACCTATGTACCCCTAAACCGAGGTCCCCCCACATCGCCCACACTCTAATAATTTTTTTTAACCCCTAATCTGCCGTCCGCCACCTACGTTATCCTTATGTACCCCTAATCTGCTGCCCCTAACACCGCCGACCCCTATATTATATTTATTAACCCCTAATCTGCCCCCTCAACGTCGCCTCCACCTGCCTACACTTATTAACCCCTAATCTGCCGAGCGGACCTGAGCGCTACTATAATAAAGTTATTAACCCCTAATCCGCCTCACTAACCCTATAATAAATAGTATTAACCCCTAATCTGCCCTCCCTAACATCGCCGACACCTAACTTCAATTATTAACCCCTAATCTGCCGACTGGAGCTCACCGCTACTCTAATAAATGTATTAACCCCTAAAGCTAAGTCTAACCCTAACACTAACACCCCCCTAACTTAAATATAATTTACATCTAACGAAATTAATTAACTCTTATTAAATAAATTATTCCTATTTAAAGATAAATACTTACCTGTAAAATAAATCCTAATATAGCTACAATATAAATTATAATTATATTATAGCTATTTTAGGATTTATATTTATTTTACAGGTAACTTTGTATTTATTTTAACCAGGTACAATAGCTATTAAATAGTTAAGAACTATTTAATAGCTAAAATAGTTAAAATAATTACAAAATTACCTGTAAAATAAATACTAACCTAAGTTACAATTAAACCTAACACTACACTATCAATAAATTAATTAAATAAACTACCTACAATTACCTACAGTTAACCTAACACTACACTATCAATAAATTAATTAAATACAATTCCTACAAATAAATACAATTAAATAAACTAGCTAAAGTACAAAAAATAAAAAAGAACTAAGTTACAAAAAATAAAAAAATATTTACAAACATAAGAAAAATATTACAACAATTTTAAACTAATTACACCTACTCTAAGCCCCCTAATAAAATAACAAAGCCCCCCAAAATAAAAAAATGCCCTACCCTATTCTAAATTACTAAAGTTCAAAGCTCTTTAACCTTACCAGCCCTGAACAGGGCCCTTTGCGGGGCATGCCCCAAGAAGTTCAGCTCTTTTGCCTGTAAAAAAAAACATACAATACCCCCCCCCCAACATTACAACCCACCACCCACATACCCCTAATCTAACCCAAACCCCCCTTAAATAAACCTAACACTAAGCCCCTGAAGATCTTCCTACCTTATCTTCACCCTGCCAGGTTCACCGATCCGTCCTGAAGAGCTCCTCCGATGTCCTGATCCAAGCCCAAGCGGGGGGCTGAAGAGGTCCATGATCCGGCTGAAGTCTTCATCCAAGCGGGAGCTGAAGAGGTCCATGATCCGGATGAAGTCTTCATCCAAGCGGGAGCTGAAGAGGTCCATGATCCGGATGAAGTCTTCTATCAACTGCATCTTCAATCTTCTTTCTTCCGGATCCATCTTGCAGACCTCCGACGAGGAACATCCTCTTCTCCCGACGCCTACTAGCCGAATGACGGTTCCTTTAAGGGAAGTCATCCAAGATGGCGTCCCTCGAATTCCGATTGGCTGATAGGATTCCAATCAGATTGAGCTCGCATTCTATTGGCTGTTCCGATCAGCCAATAGAATGCAAGCTCAATCTGATTGGCTGATTGGATCAGCCAATCGGATTGAACTTGATTCTGATTGGCTGATTCCATCAGCCAATCAGAATATTCCTACCTTAATTCCGATTGGCTGATAGAATCCTATCAGCCAATCGGAATTCGAGGGACGCCATCTTGGATGACGTCCCTTAAAGGAACCGTCATTCGGCTAGTAGGCGTCGGGAGAAGAGGATGTTCCGCGTCGGAGGTCTGCAAGATGGATCCGGAAGAAAGAAGATTGAAGATGCAGTTGATAGAAGACTTCATCCGGATCATGGACCTCTTCAGCTCCCGCTTGGATGAAGACTTCATCTGGATCATGGACCTCTTCAGCTCCCGCTTGGATGAAGACTTCAGCCGGATCATGGACCTCTTCAGCCCCCCGCTTGGGCTTGGATCAGGACATCGGAGGAGCTCTTCAGGACGGATCGGTGAACCTGGCAGGGTGAAGATAAGGTAGGAAGATCTTCAGGGGCTTAGTGTTAGGTTTATTTAAGGGGGGTTTGGGTTAGATTAGGGGTATGTGGGTGGTGGGTTGTAATGTTGGGGGGGGGTATTGTATGTTTTTTTTTACAGGCAAAAGAGCTGAACTTCTTGGGGCATGCCCCGCAAAGGGCCCTGTTCAGGGCTGGTAAGATAAAAGAGCTTTGAACTTTAGTAATTTAGAATAGGGTAGGGCATTTTTTTATTTTGGGGGGCTTTGTTATTTTATTAGGGAGCTTAGAGTAGGTGTAATTAGTTTAAAATTGTTGTAATATTTTTCTTATGTTTGTAAATATTTTTTTATTTTTTGTAACTTAGTTCTTTTTTATTTTTTGTACTTTAGCTAGTTTATTTAATTGTATTTATTTGTAGGAATTGTATTTAATTAATTTATTGATAGTGTAGTGTTAGGTTAATTGTAGGTAATTGTAGGTAGTTTATTTAATTAATTTATTGATAGTGTAGTGTTAGGTTTAATTGTAACTTAGGTTAGTATTTATTTTACAGGTAATTTTGTAATTATTTTAACTATTTTAGCTATTAAATAGTTCTTAACTATTTAATAGCTATTGTACCTGGTTAAAATAAATACAAAGTTACCTGTAAAATAAATATAAATCCTAAAATAGCTATAATATAATTATAATTTATATTGTAGCTATATTAGGATTTATTTTACAGGTAAGTATTTATCTTTAAATAGGAATAATTTATTTAATAAGAGTTAATTAATTTCGTTAGATGTAAATTATATTTAACTTAGGGGGGTGTTAGTGTTAGGGTTAGACTTAGCTTTAGGGGTTAATACATTTATTAGAGTAGCAGTGAGCTCCAGTCGGCAGATTAGGGGTTAATAATTGAAGTTAGGTGTCGGCGATGTTAGGGAGGGCAGATTAGGGGTTAATACTATTTATTATAGGGTTAGTGAGGCGGATTAGGGGTTAATAACTTTATTATAGTAGCGCTCAGGTCCGCTCGGCAGATTAGGGGTTAATAAGTGTAGGCAGGTGGAGGCGACGTTGTGGGGGGCAGATTAGGGGTTAATAAATATAATATAGGGGTCGGCGATGTTAGGGAAGCAGATTAGGGGTACATAGGGATAATGTAAGTAGCGGCGGTTTACGGAGCAGCAGATTAGGGGTTAATAATAATATGCAGGGGTCAGCGATAGCGGGGGCGGAAGATTAGGGGTTAATAAGTGTAAGGTTAGGGGTGTTTAGTCTCGGGGTACATGTTAGAGTGTTAAGTGCAGACGTAGGAAGGGTTACCGCATAGCAAACAATGGGGCTGTGTTAGGAGCTGAACGCGGCTTTTTTGCAGGTGTTTGGGTTTTTTTTCAGCTCAAACAGCCCCATTGTTTTCTATGGGGGAATCGTGCACGAGCACGTTTTTGAGGCTGGCCGCTTGCGTAAGCAACTCTGGTATCGAGAGTTGAAGCTGCGTTAAAAATGCTCTACGCTCCTTTTTTGGAGCCTAACGCAGCCATTCTGTGGACTCTCAATACCAGAGTTATTTTTATGGTGCGGACAGAAAAAAGCCGGCGTTAGTTTTTCGGGTCATTACCGACAAAACTCCAAATCTAGCGGTAAGTTTGGCTTATTATCAGTATTATTATCCGCTTGATCAGCATTATTATCCATTATTTGTTTGTTTTTTCTATACTTATTAATTTGCTTGCTATCAATTTGTCAACCTTTTTTTCAGTTTGTTTGCACCGCTAAGCTTATGAAGTGGTGTCTTCTATGAAATTGTTTTTAATGATATTTTGTATGAATTGATTTTTATGAATTGTATTCTTTTTGGGGTTTTTTAAGGTCGACCTTAATTTTTTTTTATTTTTTTTGTGATTTTACATTTATTTTAATAGTTTGATAGTTTTTTATTGTTGAGGTTATTGATTAAATTTGTACTGTATTAATAGACATCTGTGGTTAATTTTCTGCGTTTGTCCGCAGTTACAGGTTTTTTTTCAGTTTTCTCCACCTGATATTATTAAATACAATATATAATACAATAAATACAATTTATTTAAGAACTTATCAAATTCTATTGCTGTATGGTAATTGTCAGATTCCATTCTCTTTGTAATACATTTGTTACATTTTAGAGTCTGATGCGATCTTGTTTTTGATATACTATCCAATACAGTTACATTACTCCTGAAGAACCTCTTAGTGAATGGTTGTCCGGATATATTTTACAAAAGCCTGGAAACATAAATCTTTATGTAATAAAACCATATGCATTAACTATGATATAATATATTATACTTTGTATTGTCTGTAATAGGTACAAATCGGGTTCTCTTGCATTGCACCGGCGGATAGTATAATGGTTGCTACACAAAATATAAAAGTGTTAGCAAGTTCTATGTAGAGTATATAACAAATAGAGCCGTGTGGTGGGTTGGTATAACTCCACTAGCTATTTTGGATTACTAATGCATCATGAGTGTGTGAAAATCACAATTATACATTTACTAGTAACAAACAATATTGGTTCAAAGGTTCAAGAGAGTTAACACATAATTTCAAGAATTTGAATCTCTTAAAGAATTTTAGCAGACATATAAACAATATCAGAAAGAGTTGGATAAATATTAGAATGAAATAAAACAAACCAAAGAAGGGAAACTCAGTAGGGACAAAACAGATTATGCCAATAAAAGGGTATATAAATGGAAAAGGAGAACAAACCCAAACAAAGAAAGGTAATCAAGAGTAAATGTTATTCAAAGTGACGTTTCTGACACAGAAGGAGAGGAATCAGAGGCCCAAGAATCAGAAACAGAACCACGGGGCAAAAGGAAAGATTTTTAGGAGAAGGTGTCTCTTCACAATTAGACACACCAGAAGAGGCAGGGGGAAAGCCAAAAAGGCAAAACAAAAGCAATCAAACAACAATACCAACAAAAAAGGTTGGAAACCCTACCAGAGAGCTCCAAGCCTCTTTTCCCAAATAAAGATAACTCATTGAGAATAATACATTTATCTCATAAACTACTATCAGAGGAACACAAACAACTATTAACCAAAGGTATGTCCTTCTGTCCAAATCTAACCCTTGACAAATTTGAAACCATTAAAGACGTACACCTGTTTGTTAGAAAAATAGCACTAACGAGATTTTACAATCACAAATTAAAACCAAGCACTTACAGTGAGGTATCAGCAGCCCATAATTGTACTGAAGAAGAGAGAGATACCTTAGAAGCTTTAGAGGATCTGTTTCAAGAAAATGAACAATCTTAGCAACAGCTAAATGAGCCTTCCAAAAAGATTAAGTAGAGGGACAAAATAAAAAATATGTCTGCATCCATGCCAAAACTAAACAAATGTTCACAATTACAAGTGTTTAATGAAGTAGTAGGTGATCAAATACTACAATTACCTAATAGACACATACAACAAAATGTATAAAAAAAAGAACAAATGGCACTAAAAGATTATTATTACTATTATTATTATTGGTTATTTGTAGAGTGCCAACAGATTCTGCAGCACTATAAACAAAGGCTGAGTACAACAAAATATTTATAGGGATCAAACGGGTAGAGGTCCCTGCCAAGAGTTGCACTGTTGTAGTCAGCTCTTGAGTTGCACTGTTGTAGTCAGCTCTTAAGAAGGTGAGCTACAAACAGCTGGACTCTTAGGCTTACATGTTAAGGGAGTTCAGGGGATAGCAATGGAGGAGAGAAACTGGTATAAAGAAAGGTTACTGTAGGTTGTATGCATCCCTTAACAGTAGAGTCTTTAGGGAGCGCTTGAAGCTTTCACAACTGGGGGAGAGTCTTGTGGAGTGAAACAGAGAGTTCCACCAGATGGGACTAAGTCTGGGGAAGTCCTGTAAATGGGAGTGGGAGGAGGTAACAAGAGAGGAGGAGAGTAAGAGGAAATGAGTAGATCAAAGGGGACGGGAGGGAGAGTATCTGGAGACAAGGTCTGAGATATAGGGTGGAGCAGTGCAGTTGAGGGCTTTATATGTCCGAGTGAGAATTTTGTGTTTAATCCTAAAGGCAAGAGGAAGCCAGTGAAGGGATTGGCAGCGAGGTGCAGCAGATGAAGAGCAACGTGTAAGGAAGATAAGAATGGCAGAGGCATTCATTATGGATTGTAAAGGAGCTAGATGGCAGCTGGGGAGACCAGAGAGGACAGAGTTGCAGTAATCGAGGCAGGAAAGGATAAGAGAGTGGATTAAAATCTTAGTTGTGTCTTGTGTAAGGAAATGTCTAATTTTAAAGATGTTTTTTAAGGTGGAAGCAGCAGACTTTAGCCAAGGACTGAATGTGAGGAGTGAAATAAAGATCTGAGTGAAATGTGACTCCAAAACATCAGGCATGTGTGGTAAGGGTAATGATGGAGTTCTCAATAGTTAAAGAGAAATTGGGGGTGGAGATTTTGGAAGAATGGGGGAAAATAAGGAGCTCAGTTTTGGAGAGATTTATCTTGAAGTAGTGAGAGGACATCCAGGAAGAGATGTGAGAAAGATAGTTAGTGACACGGGTTAGCAAGGAAGGAGATAGGTCAGGTGTCTGTCATCGGCATACAAATGATATTGGAAACTGTGGGACTTAATTAGGGAACCTAATGATGATGTGTAGATTAAGAAGAGGACCGAGGACAGAGCCTTGCGGTACCCTGACAGAAAGTGGTGATGGGGCAGAGAAGGCACTAGAGAAGGTTACACTAAAGGTACGGTTTGACAGGTAGGAAGAGAACCACAAGAGGGCTGTGTCACAAATGCCGAAGGCATGGAGGGTTTGGAGCAAAAGAGGGTGGTCAACAGCATCAAAAGCTGCAGACAGATCAAGGAGGATAAGCAGAGAGAAGTGGCCTTTTGATTTTGCTGTAAGTAGGTCGTTGGTAACCTTAACGATTGTTGTCTCTGTGGAGTGATGGGGATGAAATCCAGATTGCAGTGGGTCAAGGAGGGAGTTTAATGTAAGGAAATTGGATAGGTGTGCATATACTAGCTTTTTGTGAAGCTTTGAGACAAGAGGGAAGAGGGAAATAGGGGGGTAGTTGGATGGGGAGGTTGTATAGAGGGAAGGTTTTTTGAGGATAGGTGTGACCAGTGCATGTTTCAGAGATGAGTGAAATATACTGGTGCTGAGGGAAAGGTTGAAAATGTGTGTGAGTATAGATGTAAGGGTAGAAGAGAGGGAGGGGTGTAGCAGTGAGGGGATAGGGTCAAGGCGACAGGTAGTGAGATGGGAGCACAGTATAAGTGCAGAAACTTCTTTCTCAGTAACAGGGGAGAAAGAGCTAAGTTTATGGCTATGTGGGTTGTGGTTGATTGTGAGCGTTTGAGGGGGTGGGAGAATGGAAGTATGTTGAGAGCTGATTTAATTTCTGATGGAGTCAATTTTGTTATTGAAGTGGCTTTTTAAAATCTTGAGCTGGCAGAGAAGTTGTATTAGGAGGTGGGGGTGGGCAGAGAAGAAAATTGAAAGTGGAGAACAGAAGTTTTGGGTTTGAAGAAAGAGTAGAGATAAGAGAAGTAATGTTGCTTATAGAGATTAAGGGCAGAATAGTAAGAGTTCAAGATGAATTTGTAATGAAGAAAATCAGCTGAGCTCCTAGATTTTCTCTAGTGCCGCAGTACAGGAACCTCTTCTTAGGTACCGTGTCAGAGTAGTATGCCAGGGCTGAGGATGATTGTGTGATTTCCAAGCTATGGTAAGAGGGGCCAGATTGTCAAGGACAGATGTAAGGGTGGAATAATTGTCGCAGATGGTTCAGGGCAGGAAAAGGAGGAGAAGGCTGAGAGGAGCAGTTTGAGGGAATTAGCAAGCAGTTGCTGATCTAATGACATTTTTTTTTTTTTTTTAATAAATTTTTTTACCAGGAAGGATACATTGAGATTTCTCTTGTTTTAAAGTATGTCCTGGGTCAACAAAACATTGCATTGTTACAATAGAGTACAATAAAAATACAGAAACAATATTAATACATAATATATGCAAAATTTAACATAGAACAGGTAGGAAATATATAATCAACCATGACAGGTCCATTATGTTTTAAGATATGTAGAGAGGGATATCTTAAAGGATTTTAGGCTTGGGGAAGGTCTGAAAGTGTGCGGGCGGTCGTTCCATAATTGTGGTTTTCTGTAGGAAAAGAAGGATTGAACTGCTTTCTTTTTGTATTGTGGCAAACTAAATAATGTGCTGGTACTGGATCGAGGTTATACGAGGTGGGAACAGCTGGGGAGAGCATTCTGCTCAGGTAGGGTGGGAGCTTCCCAGAAAAGCTCTTAAACATAAGGCTGGAAAGATGGAGGGTGTGTCTGGATTCCAACGACAGCCAGTTTAGTTCTTTTAGCATGTCATAATGGTGGGTCCTGTAGTTACATTGTAGCACAAAACGGCAGAACGAGTTATACAATGGCCTCTAGTTATCAAGCCGTCAACCTCAAATACGCTGGAATTCCGCAGCGTATTTGTGGCGAGGCTGATTCGCCTTCGTTATCAAGCCCTACACAACGGCAAAAGTAGAATTTAGTGAAGTAAGCTTCGATCCGCCGGACTCAGTCCGACACAGATCGATTCTTACGTCACTCCAGATGTTCCGAACACAAGTTCGGCACAATCTGACTACTTTTGCTAGTTATCAAAAAACTAGCAGGTACGCTCGGCACTTTTCTGGCCCAGCGTACCTGGTTTTCAATCTGCCACCCTGGAGGTGGCGGATCCCATAGGAATCAATGGGAGTCTGACGATAGCGAAAGTTCATGTTCGCTGCGGCCCGACATCCCATTGATTCCTATGGGAGATGTCTGCACCTAACAGCCTAACATGTACCCCAAGTCTAAAAATCCCTAATCTGCGCCCCCTACACCGCAGCAACTAAATAAATGTATTACCCCCTAAACCACCGCTCCTGGACCCCGCCGCAACTATAATAAACTGATTAACCCCATAAACCGCCGCTCCCGTACCCCGCCGCCACCTACATAATACCTATTAACCCCTATCCTGCCTCCCTATACCGCCGCCACCTATAATAAATTCATTAACCCCTATCCTGCTGATCCCGTACCCCGCCGCAACTAAATAAACTGTTTAACCCCTAAACCGCCGCTCCCTGACCCCTGCCGCAACCTATATTAAACTTATTAACCCCTTATCTTCCCCCCCTACACCGTCGCCACCTATAATAAATTTATTATCCCCTATCCTGCCCCCCCTATACCGCCGCCATCTATATTAAACTAATTAACCCCTAAACTTAAGTCTAACACTAACCCTAACACCCCCTAACTTAAATATTATTTTAATAAATCTAAATACAAATTACTCTTATTAACTAAATTAATGCTATTTAAAACTAAATACTTAGCTATAAAATAAACCCTAATATAGCTACAATATTACTAATAATTATCAATGGGAGTCTAACCATAGCGAAAGTTCATGTTCGCTGCGGCCCAACATCCCATTGATTCCTATAGGAGATGTCTGCACCTAACACCCTAACATGTACCCCGAGTCTAAACACCCCTAATCTGCGCCCCCTACACCGCCGCAACTAAATAAATGTATTACCCCCTAAACCGCCGCTTCCGGACCCCACAGCAACTATAATAAACTGATTAACCCCTAAACTGCCGCTCCCGGACCCCGCCGCCACCTACATAATACCTTTTAACCCCTATCCTGCCCCCCCTATACTGCCGCCACCTGTAATAAATGTATTAACCCCTATCCTGCCGATCCCGTACCCCGCCGCAACTAAATAAATTGTTTTACCCCTAAACCGCCGCTCCCGGACCCTGCTGCCACCTATATTAAATGTATTAACCCCTAATCTGCCCCCCCCTACACCGTCGCCACCTATATTAAATTTATTAACCCCAATCCTGCCCCCCCTATACCACTGCCATCTATATTAAACTAATTAACCCCTAAACTTAAGTCTAACACTAACCCTAACAACCCCCTAACTTAAATATTATTTTAAAAAATCTAAATACAAATTACTCTTATTAACTAAATTAATCCTATTTAAAACTAAATTCTTACCTATAAAATAAACCCTAATATAGCTACAATATTACTAATAATTATATTATAGCTATTTTAGGATTTATTTTTATTTTACAGGCAAATTTACATTTATTTTACAAATTTACCTGTAAAATAAAAACTAACCTAAGTTACAATTACACCTAACACTACACTATCATTAACTAAATTATTCCTATTTAAAAATAAATACTTACCTGTAAAATAAATTCTATGATAGCTACAATGTAATTAATAATTATATTGTAGGTATTTTAGGATTTATATTTATTTTACAGGTAACTTTGTATTTATTTTAACTAGGTAGAATAGTTATTAAATAGTTATTAACTATTTAATAACTACCTAGCTAAAAGAAATACAAAATTACCTGTAAAATAAATCCTAACCTAAGTTACAATTAAACACTACACTATCAATAAATAAATTAAATTAATTAACTACAAATACCTACAATTAAATACAATTAAATTAACTAAGTTACAAAAAATAAAAAAAACTGTTACAAAAAATAAAAAAATATTACAAGATTTTTAATCTAATTACACCTAATCTAAGCCCCCTAATAAAATAACAAAGCTCCCCAAAATAAAAAAATGCCCTACCCTATACTAAATTACAAAAGTTAACTGCTCTATTGCCTTACCTGCCCTTAAAAGGGCCTTTTGCCGGGCATGCCCCAAAGAAATCAGTGCTTTTGCATGTTAAAAAAAACACAATACCACCCCCCAACATTACAACCCACCACCCACATACCCCTACTCTAACCCAAACCCCCTTTAAATAAATCTAACACTACCCCCCTGAAGATCTCCCTATCTTGAGTCGTCTTCACCCAACCGGGCACCGATGGACCAAAAGAGGGCATCCGGAGCGGCAGAAGTCTTCATCCTATCCGGGCAGAAGAGGACATCCGGACCGGCAGACATCTTCATCCAAGCGGCATCTTCTATCTTCATCCATCCGATGAGGAGGGGCTCCATCTTCAAGACCTCCGGCGCGGAACATCCTTCTTGACCGACGACTAGACGACGAATGAAGGTTCCTTTTAGTGACATTATCCAAGATGGCGTCCCTCGAATTCCGATGGGCTGATAGGATTCTATCAGCCAATCGGAATTAAGGTAGGAAAAATCTGATTGGCTGATCCAATCAGCCAATCAGATTCAAGTTCAATCGGATTGGCTGATCCAATCAGCCAATCAGATTGAGCTCACATTCTATTGGCTGTTTCGTGCCACAAAACATGTAAGGTCTCCTCCTCCTCCATCATATGTTTGCAACAAGAGTGTTGTTATTTTAATACTTTTTTGAATAAAGGAAGATTTTTTAACTTTTACCCTGGAGTGCCGCCTGTCCTTCTCTACATTGTATCCTGGTGTGCTCAAACCTTTTTAGTGCTGGCACCGCTCCAACACGGACCCACTACCCACTTTCTGGACTCTGAAGAGATTGTTTGTTCTGCCGTGTGACGTGGACTGAGGGACGCCGCCCCCCTCTCACTACTTTATTGTAACTTAGGTTAGGATTTATTTTACAGGTAATTTTGTATTTCTTTTAGCTAGGTAGTTATTAAATAGTTAATAACTATTTAATAACTATTCTACCTAGTTAAAATAAATACAAAGTTACCTGTAAAATAAATATAAATCCTAAAATAGCTACAATGTAAATAGGAATAATTTAGTTAATGATAGTGTAGTGTTAGGTGTAATTGTAACTTAGGTTAGTTTTTATTTTATAGGTAAATTGGTAATTATTTTAACTAGGTAGCTATTAAATAGTTAATAACTATTTAATAGCTATTGTGCCTAGTTAAAATAAATAGCTACAATATAATTATTAGTAATATTGTAGCTATATTAGGGTTTATTTTATAGGTAAATATTTAGTTTTAAATAGGATTAATTTAGTTAATAAGAGTCATTTTTATTTAGATTTATTAAAATAATATTTAAGTTAGGGGGGTGTTAGGGTTAGTGTTAGACTTAAGTTTAGGGGTTAATTAGTTTAATATAGATGGCGGCGGTATAGGGGGGGCAGGATAGGGGTTAATAAATTTATTATAGGTGGCGACAGTGTAGGGTGGGCAGATTACGGGTTAATAAGTTTAATATAGTTGGCGGAGGGGTCCGGGAGTGGCGGTTTAGGGGTTAAACAATTTATTTAGTTGCGGCAGGGTATGGGATCGGCAGGATAGGGGTTAATAAATTTATTATAGGTGGCGGCGGTATAGGGAGGAAGGATAGGGGTTAATAGGTATTATGTAGGTGGCGGCAGGGTCCAGGAGTGGCAGATTAGTGGTTAATCAGTTTATCAGAGGGGCGGTGGGCTCCGGGAGCGGCGGTTTAGGGGTTAATACATTTATTATAGTTGCGGCGGGGTCTAGGAGTTAATAACTTTATTTAGTTGCGGGGGGCTCTGGGGGGGCCAGTATAGGGGTAGAACAGTGTAGTTTAGTGTGGGTGCTTAGTGACAGCTTATCAATAATGCCGAAGAGCAACGAGATCGGATGAGTGATAACTATCACAGTCCGCTGCTCATCGCCCCGTACTTGGTGCGCGGCTTTTTGACAGCTTTTTTGATAACTTTGGTGAGCGTATCCAGGTCCGCGGAGGTGATGTGAGGCGAGCTTAGGCGGGCATATTGGGGCCGGCGAAGGCAGGTAAGTAGACACGTTGATAACTAGGGGCCAATGTATTAAGTTTATTAAGGTGAGTTTGTGATGCACGTGCATATGCTACATCCCCATAATCAATGATCGGCATCAGCATTCGCTGTACAATATTTTCCTTTACTGTAGAGCTTAGGCAGGATTTGTTTCTGTTCAGGGCACCTAGTTTTTTTATAGAGTTTAGATGCAAGTTTTTCTATGTGGAGGACAAAAGATAGATTGGGGTCTAACAACATACCCAAGTATTTGAAAGAGTGGACTGCGGTCAGTGTGCAATTTGATTTTGTTTTGATGCGTAGATAGGAATTTTGTAGTTTGTGTAATTTAGGTACCATTCCAAAGATCATTGTGACAGTTTTGCCAGTGTTTAGGAAGAGTTTGTTTTTTGAGATCCACTTTTCTACCTCTGTGAACTGGTCTTGGAGCACTGCCTCAAGCTGTGTCAGATTGGATTTGCTTGCATAGATTACAGTGTTGTCTACATACATGTGTACAGTTGAGGATTTGCAGACAATTGGCAGATCATTTATAAATAATGTGAATTATAGGGGGCCGAGAATGGAACCTTGGGGAACACCACATGTGACTGGGAGAGGGAGGAAGTCGCTGTAAAAAATGGAGACATATTGTGATCTATCCAATACATATGATCAATACCAGGTTAGCAGATGATCACCAATACCTGAGTTTTTTAGTTTGAGCAGTAGTATGTCATGGTCTACTTTGTCAAAGGCCTTTGCAAAATCATGGAAAATAGCTCCAGTTAGGTCTCTTTGTTCCAGGCCAGTTTGGATGTCGTTGCAAACTTTTAGAAGGGCAGTTGTAGTGGAGTGGTTCAGGCAAAAACCTGATTGATCAGGGGTCAGATAGTTAGATTGCTGGTAATACTCACATAGTTGCATATAGACGCACTTTTCTAAGATTTTTGACAATACTGGGAGCAATAATATTGGGCGATAATTAGAAACCAAGGTTATCTCACCACTTTTATGGATAGGCACTACTCTTGCAGTCTTCCAAAGTTTGGGTATGTATCCAGACACCAAGGATTCGTTAATTAGGGTTGTGACAGATTTAGCAATTGCCGGTACACTGAGCTTCAACAGCATTGCTGGGATTTGATCAGGTCCAGACTGGTTTTTCATTTTGTTATTCATGAACTTCTCTATATTGGGTCTTTGCAGATTTAGTGGGGCCTGATCCACATTTTTAGTTTCAGGATGTGTGTCATTTATTACTTTGTCAATCAGGGTGGTGGAGCATCCGACAGAAAAATTATTAAAGGCATTTGCTACTTGGTTGTCCACTTTGACAGTGGAGGGTTGGGAGTGGATTGGGGGAGTGTGTAATTTATTTATAATTTTCTGAAACTTTCTAGGGTTTGATATGTTATTGTTTAGATTTTCACAGAAATATTGGGCCTTGGCCAATTTTGTTTGTTTAGTGCATATATTTCGCCATTGTCTATATACACAGTGATCGTTCATATAGCCAGTATGCTTGAACTTTGACCACAATGAATCCCGAAACTGGTACATTTGAATGAGGTCAGCTGTGATCCAATTCATATGTGCTCCTTTTACTCTCACCTTATGCAGTGGGGCATACAAATTCCAAACTTGTAGGAGTTCGGACTGAAATAATTCAGCTGCAGAGTCTATATCTGGTATTAGGTTTAATCTGTGCCAGGGGAGGTTCTTGATGTAATTTAGAAATGAATGAAGATTACATTGTTTGAAGGACCTGGTGATTTTAACCTTGGGAGAGGATTTAGTGGCTTTTATTTTGCGCACGCAGTACACTAGGCAGTGGTCACTGAAACTGTTTTTTTTTTTTTTATATTTGTTTATTAAGACATAATTGTTAAAACATTAATACAAACAAATTAGTTTTATAAGATATTCGTTACATTGCTTGCCCAGTCCAGCATATTTAAAATCAAACGTTAAGCCAATATTTCCTTAGACTGTGTATATCATAGTATTCAAATCATTTCTATAATACTTTCTTTAACTTAAATGTGTCTCATTTTTATACAATTCTATTCATATATATTAGAATTTTTTTTTTTTCGGGATCTTTACCCCCCCCCCCCAAAAAAAGAAAAGAAAATATAATAAGAAAAAACCTAGACATTTAGTTAAATGCAGCCAAAATTTCATATTTATCTAGTTAGCTTATATGCTATAAAAAAAGAAACTTAAAAAAAAAGGCCTCTCCGGGGTCACAGAGGGAGGAAAAAAAATGGTATATATAAAGCATATAGCTCTATATATATCCACAAGGGTGCATATATACATAAATATATTTTAACCCAATGTTAGATCTCAGCGCTCCCTGTAATAGTTTGTCTCCTTTGCTTGACTGTGCACAGAAGATTTTTTCTAGAAATAGAAGATTTAATTTTTCTAGTTTTTAGATTAAAACATCCGTTTTATACTACCTATTTTGTGTGTGTGGGACAATCTGTCTTTAAAATCTATAATAACATTGAAATGGTTAGAATGGTTAAAATATTCATACGTATTGTTCTGAATAAAAATTACAATATTATATATATATTTAATTTTACCAACAATGTCCATAAAAAATGTCCAGATAGTATGTGCTATTATGATGAACCTTGAAAGAATATTGAAGCTCCTTTCAGATTTCCTGCACCTGATCGGTTGCTGCTTAGTGTGTAAACCGGATGTCTTTCGTCCGACAAGGGTATAATGACTGAAATGAGATAAAAGACACACAGCGCCCACCGAATCAAGGTAGCTTTTTAAACAATTTATTATGCGCAAGAAATAAAATATATACACTTACAAGATTGTAGTGTTATAGATGCCTTTAAAAGATTATGTTGTCAGCAAGAGTCCGTCCATCCACAACCAGCTGATAAGCTTAGAGTTCCGTATTCAAGGGCTGCTCACACAGTCTTGCCGCCTCAGCTGTTCTCCCACAACAGCGTGTGATGTTCTACATAGAGAGCGGCTTGTATACTTCCACTTAGCTTAACGCTGGGATAATGTGCTTCAGGACACTTCAATGCTTTGTCCTATTTAACCCAACGCGTTTCTTTTGCAAGCGTGCAAACTTCCTCAGGGGTATTTCTCTCTCCTTTGCTTGACTATAAATGTGAACACAGTGTCCGACCTTTAACATCCTAAACCGGATGTTACCTGTCCCCAGATCCAACACCGGTACAGGTATATAATTCTACTGGGTCCTAATGCCCCTTTTCCATTTATAACATTTTAACAGACCATTAAAAACTTGTCATATACATATATATTCACACAATAAAAAACCAACTTAATCTATATATTCCACTAAAACGGATGCCTGTGTTCAATTAAAAATTATATATTTATAGCTGTAAAAACCTACAATTAATGTGTCATATTTAAATACTGTTTTTTTTAAAATTATTATTGCGGACACAATGGTTCCTCCTTCTTTGTTCTTCTGTTCCCATATACTATAAAATATGCGCTTATTATTTTTCTCAGAGATGTATTGTATATAGAAAGGCAACTTGCAACCCTAACTTTTAATGTTCATATAAAGGCTGCTAAGTCTAAATCAATATTAAGGCCCATTGGATGGAGGCTTTTTAACTCCGTAATCCAAAAGGTCTCCCTCCTTCTTAGCTTTGTAAGGCGATTAGTTCCTTCAACTTTGTGGGGAACCCAGTCAATGACTGTGATCTTTAATTCTTCAGGGTTACTGGAATGAAACTCTCTGAAATGATCCACTACACTGTGTTTCACCACTCCTTTTTTAATATTATTTTTGTGTTCCCAAAATCTGGTTTTTATTTTCCTTTTTGTTCTACCTAAGTAGATTTTATTGCATGGACAAACTAGCTGGTACACTACATAAGTTGATTCACAAGTGCACCTATATTTCATCTCATAGCTAGTATCACCTTTTGCATTAAAGAATATTTTGGACTGCAATACATGTGGACACATGTTGCAGTCCTTTTTCCTGCATTTAAACATGCCCTGTTTGGGAGTTAGCCAATTTGGATTCGGGACAGTTCTCTGTATTTCTTTTAATTTTGATGGTGCTAGAAAATATTTTAAATCCCTATTTTTTCTAAAGACTAATTTAGGCTTTTCCCCTAATATAGGGCATAGAATTGGATCTTGTTTTAAAATGTTCCAATTTTTGTTTAGAATTCTGCGAATTTGGTTTGACCCCTCAGAATAAGTTGTTATAAATAAGGGTTCATCTCCACAACTATTTGTTTTATTGTTATTCTTATTTTTTGGGATTAATAACTGTTCCCGGGGTATTTGGTCAGTTTTCTTCATGGCCTTTGTTAGCCATTCTTCTTTATACCCTTTATCCCTAAACTTATTTGTTAAAATATCCGCTTCTCTAACAAAATCGGATTGTTCAGTACAATTTCTTTTGAGGCGTTGATATTGACCCAACGGTACATTTTGAATCCACCTCATTAGGTGACCACTATTGGCACTAAGAAAGTTGTTTCTATCTGTTTCTTTTCTATAATTCTTGACACAAATTCT
The DNA here is from genome assembly GCF_027579735.1 of Bombina bombina. Classification (NCBI taxonomy): domain Eukaryota; kingdom Metazoa; phylum Chordata; class Amphibia; order Anura; family Bombinatoridae; genus Bombina; species Bombina bombina. Next base: position 789,934,158 of record NC_069504.1, on the reverse strand, counting down.
ATTTGAATTCCCAATGTATAAAGTTAGATCTAGGAAATTTATACTGTTTTCTGATATCACCTTAGTAAATTTTAAATTAAATGTGTTGCAATTTAGATGTTCAACGAATTTTTCTGCCTCCTCGACATCCCCTTGCCAAACAAATAATAGGTCATCTATAAACCTATAATATTTCTTTATATTTCTCAGATAGGGATTATTGGACCATATATATTGTTCTTCATACTCCCCCATATAGATATTAGCATATGAGGGAGCCATGGTGGTCCCCATGGCTGTTCCCTCCAGTTGTTTATAAAATTGTTTTTCAAACAAAAAATAATTATGCTCCAGGATAAACTGTATTCCCTTTATAATAAAATCAACCTGTTTTTCCATCATATTTGTCCTAGCACAATGGGAGGCCACATTGTGCTAGGACAAATATGATGGAAAAACAGGTTGATTTTATTATAAAGGGAATACAGTTTATCCTGGAGCATAATTATTTTTTGTTTGAAAATCAATTTTATAAACAACTGGAGGGAACAGCCATGGGGACCACCATGGCTCCCTCATATGCTAATATCTATATGGGGGAGTATGAAGAACAATATATATGGTCCAATAATCCCTATCTGAGAAATATAAAGAAATATTATAGGTTTATAGATGACCTATTATTTGTTTGGGAAGGGGATGTCGAGGAGGCGGAAAAATTCGTTGAACATCTAAATTGCAACACATTTAATTTAAAATTTACTAAGGTGATATCAGAAAACAGTATAAATTTCCTAGATCTAACTTTATACATTGGGAATTCAAATAGAATTTGTGTCAAGAATTATAGAAAAGAAACAGATAGAAACAACTTTCTTAGTGCCAATAGTGGTCACCTAATGAGGTGGATTCAAAATGTACCGTTGGGTCAATATCAACGCCTCAAAAGAAATTGTACTGAACAATCCGATTTTGTTAGAGAAGCGGATATTTTAACAAATAAGTTTAGGGATAAAGGGTATAAAGAAGAATGGCTAACAAAGGCCATGAAGAAAACTGACCAAATACCCCGGGAACAGTTATTAATCCCAAAAAATAAGAATAACAATAAAACAAATAGTTGTGGAGATGAACCCTTATTTATAACAACTTATTCTGAGGGGTCAAACCAAATTCGCAGAATTCTAAACAAAAATTGGAACATTTTAAAACAAGATCCAATTCTATGCCCTATATTAGGGGAAAAGCCTAAATTAGTCTTTAGAAAAAATAGGGATTTAAAATATTTTCTAGCACCATCAAAATTAAAAGAAATACAGAGAACTGTCCCGAATCCAAATTGGCTAACTCCCAAACAGGGCATGTTTAAATGCAGGAAAAAGGACTGCAACATGTGTCCACATGTATTGCAGTCCAAAATATTCTTTAATGCAAAAGGTGATACTAGCTATGAGATGAAATATAGGTGCACTTGTGAATCAACTTATGTAGTGTACCAGCTAGTTTGTCCATGCAATAAAATCTACTTAGGTAGAACAAAAATGAAAATAAAAACCAGATTTTGGGAACACAAAAATAATATTAAAAAAGGAGTGGTGAAACACAGTGTAGTGGATCATTTCAGAGAGTTTCATTCCAGTAACCCTGAAGAATTAAAGATCACAGTCATTGACTGGGTTCCCCACAAAGTTGAAGGAACTAATCGCCTTACAAAGCTAAGAAGGAGGGAGACCTTTTGGATTACGGAGTTAAAAAGCCTCCATCCAATGGGCCTTAATATTGATTTAGACTTAGCAGCCTTTATATGAACATTAAAAGTTAGGGTTGCAAGTTGCCTTTCTATATACAATACATCTCTGAGAAAAATAATAAGCGCATATTTTATAGTATATGGGAACAGAAGAACAAAGAAGGAGGAACCATTGTGTCCGCAATAATAATTTTAAAAAAAAACAGTATTTAAATATGACACATTAATTGTAGGTTTTTACAGCTATAAATATATAATTTTTAATTGAACACAGGCATCCGTTTTAGTGGAATATATAGATTAAGTTGGTTTTTTATTGTGTGAATATATATGTATATGACAAGTTTTTAATGGTCTGTTAAAATGTTATAAATGGAAAAGGGGCATTAGGACCCAGTAGAATTATATACCTGTACCGGTGTTGGATCTGGGGACAGGTAACATCCGGTTTAGGATGTTAAAGGTCGGACACTGTGTTCACATTTATAGTCAAGCAAAGGAGAGAGAAATACCCCTGAGGAAGTTTGCACGCTTGCAAAAGAAATGCGTTGGGTTAAATAGGACAAAGCATTGAAGTGTCCTGAAGCACATTATCCCAGCGTTAAGCTAAGTGGAAGTATACAAGCCGCTCTCTATGTAGAACATCACACGCTGTTGTGGGAGAACAGCTGAGGCGGCAAGACTGTGTGAGCAGCCCTTGAATACGGAACTCTAAGCTTATCAGCTGGTTGTGGATGGACGGACTCTTGCTGACAACATAATCTTTTAAAGGCATCTATAACACTACAATCTTGTAAGTGTATATATTTTATTTCTTGCGCATAATAAATTGTTTAAAAAGCTACCTTGATTCGGTGGGCGCTGTGTGTCTTTTATCTCATTTCATACATAAATATATGCCCATGCGCATACATACCCATAAATATATATATGAACCTACATATTCTGCCCAACTTTCAAACTTTAGTGACTACTCCCACTCTCCTCTTAATTTGCTTTCCATTATATATTGAGTTGATTCAAATTCCATAATCAGAGTTTCTTGTTCAGTTTGTTCAAATTGTAGAATCCATTTCCATTTTTAAAAAAATTGCTCAACATTATATTCAAGCTTATACCAAATATATTGTTATATTAGAAACTGTTTCATGATAGCATTCCTAAAGGATACAAAGGATGGACATACATTTGTTTTCCAATATTTTAAAATTAAGTTTCTTGCGATAATAATAGCCATATTTATAAACTTTTGATTATTTTTGTGTTTTGTATAGGCGGACCGCAAATAGAAAAATGATCTGTTCTGCTGATAATCTGGCATATTCTATTCATCCAGTAATTAATCATCTTCCAAAATTTCTGTATTTTTGGACAAGCCCATAAACAATGAAGAATATTAGCTTTATGGAATCTACACTTTGGGCAGCAATTCTCTTCCATCTCTTTCGACCATTTAGATCTGTTCAGTGGAGTAGAGTAAGCCATTAATACTATCTTAGTATGTTGTTCCCTAGAGAACGCCAATAGAGAAGCTTTTTCCACTCTTTTTAAACTTTTTAATATATTTTGATTATTAAAATTACCATTCCATATCTTGCTCCATTTTTGAGTCATTCTTTCTAAGAACATATCTTGATTTATATTGGTCATCAATTTATATAAACGTGAAATGTAAAATTCCTTTAGAGAAAGCATTAATAACTTGTACTAAAACTGTCCACACCCAATGTTTACCATACAATGATATAAGTTTAATACAATAATGTTTTACCTTCAAATATGAGAACCAATGTTTTGCATCTAGAGAGTATTTTTCTTTTAATTTGCCAAAGGAATATATAGAGGTTACTCCTTGTGCCTCTTCCCATAGTTGAAATACTTTACCCAGACCTAAATTATGCCCTCCTAACCTTAGACCTGGATTGTTATTAATTTCTAAAAATTTGGAAACTGAGAAATTAATTTTTAAAATTTTGCAAATTCGGTGCCATGCAATGATCGGATCCCTAAGGAAATCCACTTTTTTCCAATAGGCAGGCAGATTTTTAATCTGACTGTGAGTTATATTTGTCAAAGAGAATGGTAAACTGAGTTTTGATTCAACTGGCATTATCGTAAAGTAATTGCATTTTAATAGTATATCAAGAGCAATCTTACCTAGAGTAGCTAAGATATAATTTACTACATGAGGGAGGGCAAAGCCCATATATTCCTTTGATATTACTAACTTAGCAACACTGATACTAGGTTTCCTCCCTTCCCACACAGGTAGTTTATAATAGCTGAATTAAGTTTCTTACTATCTTCTCTCCTCAACAGTAGAGGTATGTTCTGGAAAATATATAAAAGTTTGGGTAAAGCAATAATTTTCAACAAGCTAATCTTTCCTGTCAATGGAAGGGGAAGTGATCTCTATTTCTTAAGCTGTTCACAAAAATTATTAACCCCTACACCTATGTTCAATTTATACGACTCTTCAGGGTGTTTACAGATCTTAATTCCCAAATACGTCATATTATTGCCTACTTCTCTAAATAGCCCTGATACTGACTCTTCATTTTTATATAACCATAATATCTCTGATTTATTGGTATTATTTTCATAGCCAGAGAACGTACTGAACATATTATTGATATTCTTAATTTTAGGGAGATTGCGGAATGTCGCATAAAAAACAATAAATCATCCGCATAAAGTGCTGTTGTTATCTCTTGATCAGCAATTGGTATATCTTGTATCTCTTTTCTAATTAAAATTGCTAAAGATTCTAATACAATATTGAAAATTAACGGGGATAATGGGCAACCTTGTCTAGTTCCTCTTAACAATTTAAATGAGGAAGTGTTATTAATATTTATCCTCAAATATGCAGAAGATTCCATATATAATGATTTAATAACATTTTGTTTATTACCGCAATATCCAAATCTTTCCAGGGACAACAACAAATTATCCCATGTAATAGAATCGAAAGCTTTGCGGGCATCAAGAGATATGATAGAGAGGTCATAATTTTTCCCCTTTAAATTTCTGATTGTAACAAGTATTAGATATAGATAGGAAAACCTTTCTAGGATTCACACTTAATGACCTACTCTTCATAAAACTAGTTTGGTCTGGTCCTATGACATCCCCCAGGGAAGACTGAATTCTTTTTGCTATTAATTTAGTTAAAATGTTGTAATCTAAGTTTAATAAGATTATTCACAGATATAACTAGCATGAGCTTGGTAAGGTCTGCCAGCATCTCTCCGATAACATGGTCAGACCATGCGGGAGTTAGCTGTGCTCTAGAATGGCCCTCTAAACCTATAAAAAACTATGGCCTAGATTTAGAGTTCGGCGGTAAAAGGGCTGTTAACGCTCCGCGGGTTTTTTTCTGGCCGCACCATAAATTTAACTCTGGTATCGAGAGTTCAAACAAATGCTGCGTTAGGCTCCAAAAAAGGAGCGTAGAGCATTTTTACCGCAAATGCAACTCTCGATACCAGAGCTGCTTACGGACGCGGCCGGCATCAAAAACGTGCTCGTGCACGATTCCCCCATAGAAAACAATGGGGCTGTTTGAGCAAAAACAAAAAAAAACCTAACACCTGCAAAAAAGCAGCGTTCAGCTCCTAACGCAGCCCCATTGTTTCCTATGGGGAAACACTTCCTACGTCTGCACCTAACACTCTAACATGTACCCCGAGTCTAAACACCCCTAGCCTTACACTTATTAACCCCTAATCTGCCGCCCCCGCTATCGCTGACCCCTGCATTATATTATTAACCCCTAATCTGCCGCTCCGTAAACCGCCGCCACCTATGTTATCCCTATGTACCCCTAATCTGCTGCCCTAACATCGCCGACCCCTATGTTATATTTATTAACCCCTAATCTGCCCCCCCACAACGTCGCCGACACCTGCCTACAATTATTAACCCCTAATCTGCCGAGCGGACCTGAGCGCTACTATAATAAAGTTATTAACCCCTAATCCGCCTCACTAACCCTATCATAAATAGTATTAACCCCTAATCTGCCCTCCCTAACATCGCCGACACCTACCTTCAATTATTAACCCCTAAACTTCCGATCGGAGCTCACCGCTATTCTAATAAATGTATTAACCCCTAAAGCAAAGTCTAACCCTAACACTAACACCCCCCTAAGTTAAATATAATTTTTATCTAACGAAATAAATTAACTCTTATTAAATAACTTATTCCTATTTAAAGCTAAATACTTACCTGTAAAATAAATCCTAATATAGCTACACTATAAATTTTATTTATATTATAGCTATTTTAGGATTAATATTTATTTTACAGGCAACTTTGTAATTATTTTAACCAGGTACAATAGCTATTAAATAGTTAAGAACTATTTAATAGCTAAAATAGTTAAAATAATAACAAATTTACCTGTAAAATAAATCCTAACCTAAGTTATAATTAAACCTAACACTACCCTATCAATAAAATAATTAAATAAAATACCTACAATTACCTACAATTAAACTAACACTACACTATCAATAAATAAATTAAACACAATTGCTACAAATAAATACAATTAAATAAACTAGCTAAAGTACAAAAAATAAAAAAGAACTAAGTTACAGAAAATAAAAAAATATTTACAAACATAATAAAAATATTACAACAATTTTAAACTAATTACACCTACTCTAAGCCCCCTAATAAAATAACAAAGCCCCCCAAAATAAAAAATTCCCTACCCTATTCTAAATTAAAAAAGTTACAAGCTCTTTTACCTTACCAGCCCTGAACAGGGCCCTTTGCGGGGCATGCCCCAAGAATTTCAGCTCTTTTGCCTGTAAAAGAATAAATACAATACCCCCCCCCCCCAACATTACAACCCACCACCCACATACCCCTAATCTAACCCAAACCCCCCTTAAATAAACCTAACACTAATCCCCTGAAGATCTTCCTACCTTGTCTTCACCATCCAGGTATCACCGATCCGTCCTGGCTCCAAGATCTTCATCCAACCCAAGCGGGGGTTGGCGATCCATAATCCGGTGCTCCAAAGTCTTCCTCCTATCCGGCAAGAAGAGGACATCCGGACCGGCAAACATCTTCTCCAAGCGGCATCTTCGATCTTCTTCCATCCAGTGCGGAGCGGGTCCATCTTGAAGCAGGCGACGCGGATCCATCCTCTTCTTCCGATGTCTCCCGACTAATGACGGTTCCTTTAAGGGACGTCATCCAAGATGGCGTCCCTCGAATTCCGATTGGCTGATAGGATTCTATCAGCCAATCGGAATTAAGGTAGGAATTTTCTGATTGGCTGATGGAATCAGCCAATCAGAATCAAGTTCAATCCGAATTGCCGATCCCATCAGCCAATCAGATTGAGCTCGCATTCTATTGGCTGATCGGAACAGCCAATAGAATGCGAGCTCAATCTGATTGGCTGATTGGATCAGCCAATCGGATTGAACTTGATTCTGATTGGCTGATTCCATCAGCCAATCAGAAAATTCCTACCTTAATTCCGATTGGCTGATAGAATCCTATCAGCCAATCGGAATTCGAGGGACGCCATCTTGGATGACGTCCCTTAAAGGAACCGTCATTAGTCAGGAGACATCGGAAGAAGAGGATGGATCCGCGTTGCCTGCTTCAAGATGGACCCGCTCCGCACCGGATGGAAGAAGATCGAAGATGCCGCTTGGAGAAGATGTTTGCCGGTCCGGATGTCCTCTTCTTGCCGGATAGGAGGAAGACTTTGGAGCACTGGATTATGGATCGCCAACCCCCGCTTGGGTTGGATGAAGATCTTGGAGCCAGGACGGATCGGTGATACCTGGATGGTGAAGACAAGGTAGGAAGATCTTCAGGGGATTAGTGTTAGGTTTATTTAAGGGGGGTTTGGGTTAGATTAGGGGTATGTGGGTGGTGGGTTGTAATGTTGGGGGGGGGGTATTGTATGTTTTTTTTTACAGGCAAAAGAGCTGAAATTCTTGGGGCATGCCCCGCAAAGGGCCCTGTTCAGGGCTGGTAAGGTAAAAGAGCTTGTAACTTTTTTAATTTAGAATAGGGTAGGGAATTTTTTATTTTGGGGGGGCTTTGTTATTTTATTAGGGGGCTTAGAGTAGGTGTAATTAGTTTAAAATTGTTGTAATATTTTTATTATGTTTGTAAATATTTTTTTATTTTCTGTAACTTAGTTCTTTTTTATTTTTTGTACTTTAGCTAGTTTATTTAATTGAATTTATTTGTAGCAATTGTGTTTAATTTATTTATTGATAGTGTAGTGTTAGGTTAATTGTAGGTAATTGTAGGTAGTTTATTTAATTATTTTATTGATAGGGTAGTGTTAGGTTTAATTATATCTTAGGTTAGGATTTATTTTACAGGTAAATTTGTTATTATTTTAACTAGGTAACTATTAAATAGTTCTTAACTATTTAATAGCTATTGTACCTGGTTAAAATAAATACAAAGTTGCCTGTAAAATAAATATTAATCCTAAAATAGCTATAATATAATTATAATTTATATTGTAGCTATATTAGGATTTATTTTACAGGTAAGTATTTAGCTTTAAATAGGAATAAGTTATTTAATAAGAGTTAATTTATTTCGTTAGATAAAAATTATATTTAAGTTATGGGGGTGTTAGTGTTAGGGTTAGACTTAGCTTTAGGGGTTAATCCATTGGTTAATAACTTTATTATAGTAGCGCTCAGGTCCGCTCGGCAGATTAGGGGTTAATAAGTGTAGGCAGGTGTCAGCGACGTTGTGGGGGGCAGGTTAGGGGTTAATAAATATAATATAGGGGTCGGCGATGTTAGGGGCAGCAGATTAGGGGTACATAGGGATAACGTAGGTGGCGGCGATTTGCGGTCGGAAGATTAGGGGTTAATTATTTTAAGTAGCTGGCGGCGACGTTGTGGGGGGCAAGTTAGGGGTTAATAAATATAATACAGGGGTCGGCGGGGTTAGGGGCAGCAGATTAGGGGTACATAAATATAACGTAGGTGGCGGTCGGCAGATTAGGGGTTAAAAATTTTAATCGAGTGGCGGCGATGTGGGGGGACCTCGGTTTAGGGATACATAGGTAGTTTATGGGTGTTAGTGTACTTTAGGGTACAGTAGTTAAGAGCTTTATAAACCGGCGTTAGCCAGAAAGCTCTTAACTCCTGCTATTTTCAGGCGGCTGGAATCTTGTCGTTAGAGCTCTAACGCTCACTGCAGAAACGACTCTAAATACCAGCGTTAGAATGATCCCATTGAAAAGATAGGCTACGCAAATGGCGTAGGGGGATCTGCGGTATGGAAAAGTCGCGGCTGAAAAGTGAGCGTTAGACCCTTTAATCACTGACTCCAAATACCAGCGGGCGCCCAAAACCAGCGTTAGGAGCCTCTAACGCTGGTTTTGACGGCTACCGCCGAACTCCAAATCTAGGCCTATATCTGGAAACTAGACGACAGTCTACTAACAGACCCCGCCATCAAGTTGAAAATACAAAATAAGATAGACGACTTTTTCCTACATAACGTACACACAGACACATCCCCACAAAACAACTGGGAAGCTCACAAATGCACTATTACAGGCGAACTAATAGCATGCAAAGCATATCTTTCTAAACTAAAGAGAGTGGCAACTACCAACCTTATTAAAGAAATATCACAACTAGAGGGTACCCACAAAGCAAACCCCAAGGACACATCCACCCTACAACTCCTCCAGACTAAACGTTTCAATCTCGCTTCCATCATAGGAAAGGAACAGAATAGGAAAGCATTATTAGGCAATATTCACACATGGATTTTAATAAGCAAGGGCGTGCGCTAGCTAGATACATTAAAAAAAAATCAAAATCTAATTATATCCTCCACATAAAGGACAGCAAGGGTAAATCACACCGGACAACACAAGCAATAGCAGAGACATTTAGGAGATACTACCAAAACTTATACAACTTGCCAATCTCTTCTCAGGGGGAACGCCCAAACACCCCAACACGACAGCAACTTATCACAGAATACCTATCCGGTCTGAACCTCCCCAAAATAACTCAACTACAAAGGGAAGCACTAGATGAACCTTTCTCACTAGAAGAATTGCAAATAGTAATTAAAAATCTCCCCAATAGCAAAGCCCCAGGACCTGACGGTTACACGTACAAATATTTCTCAACATTCGCTGAACAATTATCTATACATCTCTTACAATATTTCAACTCCATAGATGCTAACCACCCCTTCCCGGAGTCGGCCCTTGAAGCTCATATATCCATACTACTGAAACCCCATAAACCTTCAGAAGAAACCACTAGCTACCGCCCAATCTCTTTATTAAATACAGATATCAAAATGTACTCGAAACTATTAGCTAATAGAATTAATGTCCTGTTGCCTGATCTTATTCATCCCGACCAGGTGGGCTTTGTGGTGGGAAGGGAAGCTAAAGATAACACAGTCAGAGCCCTTAATACAATCTTTCTCCAACATAGGTGTGTCCGGTCCACGGCGTCATCCTTACTTGTGGGATATTCTCTTCCCCAACAGGAAATGGCAAAGAGCCCAGCAAAGCTGGTCACATGATCCCTCCTAGGCTCCGCCTACCCCAGTCATTCTCTTTGCCGTTGTACAGGCAACATCTCCACGGAGATGGCTTAGAGTTTTTTAGTGTTTAACTGTAGTTTTTCATTATTCAATCAAGAGTTTGTTATTTTCAAATAGTGCTGGTACGTACTATTTACTCAGAAACAGAAAAGAGATGAAGAATTCTGTTTGTATGAGGAAAATGATTTTAGCAACCGTAACTAAAATCCATGGCTGTTCCACACAGGACTGTTGAGAGCATTAACTTCAGTTGGGGGAACAGTTTGCAGTCCTTTGCTGCTTGAGGTATGACACATTCTAACAAGACGATGTAATGCTGGAAGCTGTCATTTTCCCTATGGGATCCGGTAAGCCATGTTTATTACGATTGTAAATAAGGGCTTCACAAGGGCTTATTTAGACTGTAGACATTTTTTGGGCTAAATCGATTGAATTAACACTTATTTAGCCTTGAGGAATCATTTATTCTGGGTATTTTGATATAATAATATCGGCAGGCACTGTTTTAGACACCTTATTCTTTAGGGGCTTTCCCAAAGCATAGGCAGAGTCTCATTTTCGCGCCGGTGTTGCGCACTTGTTTTTGAGAGGCATGGCATGCAGTCGCATGTGAGAGGAGCTCTGATACTTATAAAAGACTTCTGAAGGCATCATTTGGTATCGTATTCCCCTTGGGTTTGGTTGGGTCTCAGCAAAGCAGATACCAGGGACTGTAAAGGGGTTAAAGCTTAAAACGGCTCCGGTTCCGTTATTTTAAGGGTTAAAGCTTCCAAAATTGGTGTGCAATATTTTCAAGGCTTTAAGACACTGTGGTGAAAGTTTGGTGAATTTTGAACAATTCCTTCATGTTTTTTCGCAATTGCAGTAATAAAGTGTGTTCAGTTTAAAATTTAAAGTGACAGTAACGGTTTTATTTCAAAACGTTTTTTGTACTTTCTTATCAAGTTTATGCCTGTTTAACATGTCTGAACTACCAGATAGACTGTGTTCTGAATGTGGGGAAGCCAGAATTCCTATTCATTTAAATAAATGTGATTTATGTGATAATGACAATGATGCCCAAGATGATTCCTCAAGTGAGGGGAGTAAGCATGGTACTGCATCATTCCCTCCTTCGTCTACACGAGTCTTGCCCACTCAGGAGGCCCCTAGTACATCTAGCGCGCCAATACTCCTTACTATGCAACAATTAACGGCTGTAATGGATAATTCTGTCAAAAACATTTTAGCCAAAATGAACCCTTGTCAGCGTAAGCGTGGATGCTCTGTTTTAGTTACTGAAGAGCATGACGACGCTGATATTAATATCTCTGAAGGGCCCCTAACCCAATCTGAGGGAGCCAGGGAGGTTTTGTCTGAGGGAGAAATTACTGATTTAGGGAACATTTCTCAGCAGGCTGAATCTGATGTGATTACTTTTAAATTTAAATTGGAACATCTCCGCATTTTGCTTAAGGAGGTATTATCCACTCTGGATGATTGTGAAAATTTGGTCATCCCAGAGAAACTATGTAAAATGGACAAGTTCCTAGAGGTGCCGGGGCTCCCAGAAGCTTTTCCTATACCCAAGCGGGTGGCGGACATTGTTAATAAAGAATGGGAAAGGCCCGGTATTCCTTTCGTCCCTCCCCCCATATTTAAAAAAATTGTTTCCTATGGTCGACCCCAGAAAGGACTTATGGCAGTCAGTCCCCAAGGTCGAGGGAGCGGTTTCTACTTTAAACAAACGCACCACTATCCCCATAGAGGATAGTTGTGCTTTCAAAGATCCTATGGATAAAAAATTAGAAGGTTTGCTTAAAAAGATGTTTGTTCAGCAGGGTTACCTTCTACAACCCATTTCATGCATTGTCCCTGTCACTACAGCCGCATATTTCTGGTTTGATGAACTGATTAAGGTGCTCGATAGTGACTCTCCTCCTTATGAGGAGATTATGGACAGAGTCAATGCTCTCAAATTGGCTAATTCTTTCACTCTAGACGCCTCTTTGCAATTGGCTAAGTTAGCGGCTAAGAATTCTGGGTTTGCTATTGTGGCGCGCAGAGCGCTTTGGTTGAAATCTTGGTCGGCTGATGCGTCTTCCAAGAACAAGCTACTAAACATTCCTTTCAAGGGGGAAAACGCTGTTTGGTCCTGACTTGAAAGAGATTATCTCTGATATCACTGGGGGTAAGGGTCATGCCCTTCCTCAGGATCGGCCTTTCAAGGCAAAAAATAGACCTAATTTTCGTCCCTTTCGTAAAAACGGACCAGCCCAAGGTGCTACGTCCTCTAAGCAAGAGGGTAATACTTCTCAGGCCAAGCCAGCTTGGAGACCAATGCAAGGCTGGAACAAGGGAAAGCAGGCAAAGAAACCTGCCACTGCTACCAAGACAGCATGAAATATCGGCCCCCGATCCGGGACCGGATCTGGTGGGGGGCAGACTCTCTCTCTTCGCTCAGGCTTGGGCAAGAGATGTTCTGGATCCTTGGGCGCTAGAAATAGTCTCCCAGGGTTATCTTCTGGAATTCAAGGGACTTCCCCCAAGGGGAAGGTTCCACAGGTCTCAGTTGTCTTCAGACCACATAAAAAGACAGGCGTTCTTACATTGTGTAGAAGACCTGTTAAAAATGGGAGTGATTCATCCTGTTCCATTGAGAGAACAAGGGATGGGGTTCTACTCCAATCTGTTCATAGTTCCCAAAAAAGAGGGAACATTCAGACCAATCCTAGATCTCAAGATCTTAAACAAATTTCTCAAGGTCCCATCTTTCAAGATGGAAACCATTCGAACTATCCTTCCTTCCATCCAGGAAGGTCAATTCATGACCACGGTGGATTTAAAGGATGCGTATCTACATATTCCTATCCACAAGGAACATCATCGGTTCCTAAGGTTTACATTCCTGGACAAACATTACCAGTTCGTGGCGCTTCCTTTCGGATTAGCCACTGCTCCAAGGATTTTCACAAAGGTACTAGGGTCCCTTCTAGCTGTGCTAAGACCAAGGGGCATTGCAGTAGTACCTTACCTGGACGACATTCTGATTCAAGCGTCGTCCCTCCCTCGAGCAAAGGCTCACACGGACATCGTCCTGGCCTTTCTCAGATCGCACGGCTGGAAAGTGAACGTGGAAAAGAGTTCTCTATCCCCGTCAACAAGGGTTCCCTTCTTGGGAACAATTATAGACTCCTCAGAAATGAGGATTTTTCTAACAGAGGCCAGAAAGACAAAGCTTCTGGACTCTTGTCGAATACTTCATCCCGTTCCTCTTCCTTCCGTAGCTCAGTGCATGGAAGTGATCGGGTTGATGGTAGCGGCAATGGACATAGTTCCTTTTGCGCGCATTCATCTAAGACCATTACAACTGTGCATGCTCAGTCAGTGGAATGGGGACTATACAGACTTGTCTCCAAAGATACAAGTAAATCAGAGGACCAGAGACTCACTCCGTTGGTGGCTGTCCCTGGACAACCTGTCACGAGGGATGACATTCCACAGACCAGAGTGGGTCATTGTCACGACCGACGCCAGTCTGATGGGCTGGGGCGCGGTCTGGGGATCCCTGAAAGCTCAGGGTCTTTGGTCTCGGGAAGAATCTCTTCTACCGATAAATATTCTGGAACTGAGAGCGATATTCAATGCTCTCAAGGCTTGGCCTCAGCTAGCGAGGACCAAGTTCATACGGTTTCAATCAGACAACATGACGACTGTTGCGTACATCAACCATCAGGGGGGAACAAGGAGTTCCCTAGCGATGGAAGAAGTGACCAAGATTATTCTATGGGCGGAGTCTCACTCCTGCCACCTGTCTGCTATCCACATCCCGGGAGTGGAAAATTGGGAAGCGGATTTTCTGAGTCGTCAGACATTGCATCCGGGGGAGTGGGAACTCCATCCGGAAATCTTTGCCCAAGTCACGCAACTTTGGGGCATTCCAGACATGGATCTGATGGCCTCTCGTCAGAACTTCAAAGTTCCTTGCTACGGGTCCAGATCCAGGGATCCCAAGGCGGCTCTAGTGGATGCACTAGTAGCACCTTGGACCTTCAAACTAGCTTATGTGTTCCCGCCGTTTCCTCTCATCCCCAGGCTGGTAGCCAGGATCAATCAGGAGAGGGCGTCGGTGATCTTGATAGCTCCTGCGTGGCCACGCAGGACTTGGTATGCAGATCTGGTGAATATGTCATCGGCTCCACCTTGGAAGCTACCTTTGAGACGAGACCTTCTTGTTCAGGGTCCGTTCGAACATCCGAATCTGGTTTCACTCCAGCTGACTGCTTGGAGATTGAACGCTTGATTTTATCGAAGCGAGGTTTCTCAGATTCTGTTATCGATACTCTTGTTCAGGCCAGAAAGCCTGTAACTAGGAAGATTTACCACAAAATTTGGAAAAAATATATCTGTTGGTGTGAATCTAAAGGATTCCCTTGGGACAAGGTTAAGATTCCTAGGATTCTATCCTTCCTTCAAGAAGGATTGGAAAAAGGATTATCGGCAAGTTCCCTGAAGGGACAGATTTCTGCCTTGTCGGTGTTACTTCACAAAAAACTGGCAGCTGTGCCAGATGTTCAAGCCTTTGTTCAGGCTCTGGTTAGAATCAAGCCTGTTTACAAACCTTTGACTTCTCCTTGGAGTCTCAATTTAGTTCTTTCAGTTCTTCAGGGGGTTCCGTTTGAACCCTTACATTCCGTTGATATTAAGTTATTATCTTGGAAAGTTTTGTTTTTAGTTGCAATTTCTTCTGCTAGAAGAGTTTCAGAATTATCTGCTCTGCAGTGTTCTCCTCCTTATCTGGTGTTCCATGCAGATAAGGTGGTTTTACGTACTAAACCTGGTTTTCTTCCAAAAGTTGTTTCTAACAAAAACATTAACCAGGAGATTATCGTACCTTCTCTGTGTCCGAAACCAGTTTCAAAGAAGGAACGCTTGTTGCACAATTTGGATGTTGTTCGCGCTCTAAAATTCTATTTAGATGCTACAAAGGATTTTAGACAAACATCTTCCCTGTTTGTTGTTTATTCAGGTAAAAGGAGAGGTCAAAAAGCAACTTCTACCTCTCTCTCTTTTTGGATTAAAAGCATCATCAGATTGGCTTACGAGACTGCCGGACGGCAGCCTCCCGAAAGAATCACGGCTCATTCCACTAGGGCTGTGGCTTCCACATGGGCCTTCAAGAACGAGGCTTCTGTTGATCAGATATGTAGGGCAGCGACTTGGTCTTCACTGCACACTTTTACCAAATTTTACAAGTTTGATACTTTTGCTTCTTCTGAGGCTATTTTTGGGAGAAAGGTTTTGCAAGCCGTGGTGCCTTCCATTTAGGTGACCTGATTTGCTCCCTCCCTTCATCCGTGTCCTAAAGCTTTGGTATTGGTTCCCACAAGTAAGGATGACGCCGTGGACCGGACACACCTATGTTGGAGAAAACAGAATTTATGTTTACCTGATAAATTTCTTTCTCCAACGGTGTGTCCGGTCCACGGCCCGCCCTGGTTTTTTAATCAGGTCTGATAATTTATTTTCTTTAACTACAGTCACCACGGTACCATATGGTTTCTCCTATGCTATTATTCCTCCTTAACGTCGGTCGAATGACTGGGGTAGGCGGAGCCTAGGAGGGATCATGTGACCAGCTTTGCTGGGCTCTTTGCCATTTCCTGTTGGGGAAGAGAATATCCCACAAGTAAGGATGACGCCGTGGACCGGACACACCGTTGGAGAAAGAAATTTATCAGGTAAACATAAATTCTGTTTTTATGCTCAAGACCAAAAATTGCCGATGATAATACTGTCTATTGATGCCGACAAGGCTTTTGACCGGGTCACATGGGATTATCTACAACTCACACTCCAGGCCATGGGATTTGGGGAGGGGGTGACACATAGAATATTCGCCTTGTACGCTAACCCTAGCGCTAAAGTATTAATAAATGGGACCCTTTCGGATTCGTTCAAAATCTCTAACGGGACACGTCAGGGATGCCCACTATCCCCCTTGTTATTTACCTGTGTAATCGAGACGCTAGCCGCCAAAGTTAGATCCCATCCAAATATTAAAGGAGTCCCAATAGACAACCAGCAATACACCATATCCCTATTTGCTGATGACTTACTATTTACTTTAACTAACCCTGAAATATCTCTGCCCTTGTTGGTCGGGGTGTTCCATGATTTCCATGTCATGTCAAATTTCCTGGTTAATATTACCAAGTCCGAAATACTAAACATCTCATTTGATCCCCATAAAAGGGAGACATTAGAAAGACTTACACCATTTAAATGGAACAAAAACTGCCTTAAATATCTAGGAATATACCTAGCCACATCCGTAGAGGCATTAGTTCAACTCAATTACGAAAAGATTAAATTTGAGGTAGTTAGAGACCTATCAAATTGACGATCCAAAAATTTTTCTTGGTTGGGTCGTATCAACCTGATAAAAATGAACATATTCCCCAGAATATTATATATTCTTCAGACCCTACCAATTCCTTTACCAGAAAAATATTTAAACTCCTTACAACGAGCCCTCAGTGACTTTACATGGCATAAAAAACACCATAGAATCAATAAAACCATTATGTCAATGCCTAAAACACAGGGCGGGTTGGGCCTTCCCAATTTAACCTACTATAGATATGCAGTATTTTTACAAAGAATTGTGGACTGGAGCATCCATAAAAAGTATAAACGATGGGTGGATATGGAGCATGGAATAGCCCGATCACAGAACCTCTGTAGATCATGTTGGTCCTTCAAATCACCAAAAAACACACCTTCTTGGTCGAGTTTCACCATATCAGAAACTTACAAATCATGGGATAAGATATTAATCCTTTTTCCAAACCTCTCTTCCAGACCCTCCCCATTAACATCTCTCATTACAAATGGAGAACTCGACATAGGGCCTAGAATAAGTAAACACTCCTACCCATCTCATCTCCATGACTTCCCAGTCTGTTGGGTCGTTCAAAACGAACAGATTAAAACACAAACAGAACTAGTACAGCAAGGCTTTTCCTGTTTGAATAATTGGTTTATGTACCGGCAAATCCATAATTTTATTACAACTCATACGCAATCACCAAATATGACTAGACCACTGACTACATTCGAACAATTATGCATCAGAACTCCACTAATTCGTCACACTCTATCATTAATATACAAAATATTAATCACACCTTTCCCAGGATACCCCATCCCATACTTAGAAAGCTGGGAAAAAGACCTAGGATTGGTAATCCCACAGCACTTAAGGTTGTAGAAAATTCACACAACACTAAAAACCTCTATCTCCACAGCCACTACGGAAATAAACTTAAAGCTGCTCCACAGGTGGTAATATACACCTCAAAAATTACACTGTCTCTTTCATAAAACTAAAAACAAATGCTGGCGCTGCGGCCACATCAATAGTGGCATGGCACACATGTGGTGGTGGTGCACGGTCATCCAAAACTTATGGAGATCTGTTATATCCGAAATAGAGGACATACTTGAGACACAATTCCCTTTGGATCCCCTACTCTGGTTATTAAACAAACCCCCTAAAATAAAACATAAACCCTCTCTCAAGCTATTTTTCATAATGTCAAACAGTATAAAATTCTTGATAGCCAAAAACTGGAGATCAAAAGATCCTCCCACTATAGAAATGTGGGTGCAAAGGGTATCTGAACAAATTCACCTTGAAGAGCTATACTACTTAAAAACGGATAGGATGGAGATATACTCGGAGATCCTAACAACATGGGAGACATATCTTAAAGATAGTTAGATGGGTTATGAATAACTACGTGAGGAACCAGGCATATCCTTTTAGGGGGTCATACCTCTATATAATATGCAGCATGGGGATACGGAGGCTATGAATACTTATTACAATTTCTACTATAAATTGACCTTATATTGATGTGTGTTGGTTGTCCCAGTCCAAGGTTAAGTTATTAAAATTGAATCCGCTCATAATATAACATGTCATACCTTACCTGATATGTATTACTTCGGAGCTGCGTCTCCACAACTTGTATCTTTATGATTATAAACCGTCAATATAACATTGAAACAATATCAAGCATTTTATTAACACTACTCGGCTGCCTCTATTAAACCCAGTTAATCAGATCCTACTGGGGCTAGCAAAGACGTTGGGGTCTAATGTATATTTTAATCCCAAATGCTGATAATTCCTCGCAATGTAGTTTGACTATTTTACCCTGACCCACTATAAGGACGGGGTTACTGACTTAGACTAGGCCTTTATAAACTGTTAAGCACTAATATAAGCCTCACTGTTTAACTAAATGCAGCATAAGAAAGCATTTAGGACCAGTTTCTTTTTTTATTTCTCCTTCCCTTCTTTTAGGGTCTATTACATATACTTATTATCCCAACAAATATACAGCTAGATTTAGAGTTCTGCGGCCAAAGGGGTGCGTTAGCTACGCATGTTTTTTTCCCCCCGCACCTTTTAAATACTGCTGGTATTTAGAGTTCGCAGAATGGCTGCGTTAGGCTCCAAAAAGGGAGTGTAGAGGCATATTTACCACCACTGCAACTCTAAATACCAGCGCTGCTTACGGACGCGGCCAGCTTCAAAAACGTGCTTGTGCACGATTCCCCCATAGGAAACAATGGGGCCGTTTGAGCTGAAAAAGCAGCGTTCAGCTCCTAACGCAGCCCCATTGTTTCCTATGGTGAAACACTTCCTAAGTCTGCACCTAACACCCTAACATGTACCCCGAGTCTAAACACCCCTAAGCTTACACTTATTAACCCCTAATCTGCCGCCCCCACTATCACTGACCCCTGCATTACACTATTAACCCCTAATCTGCCGTTCCGGACGCCGCCGCAACCTACATTATCCCTATGTTCTCCTAATCTGCTGCCCCTAACCCCCGCCGACCCCTATATTATATTTATTACTCTCTAATCTGCCCCCCCCCCAACATTGCCGCTACCTACCTACAATTATTAACCCCTAATCTGCCGACCGGACCTCTCCGCTACTCTAATAAATGTATTAACCCCTAAAGCTAAGTCTAACCCTAACCCTAACACCCCCCTAAGTTAAATATAATTTTTATCTAACGAAATAAAATAAAACTTATTAAATAAATTATTCCTATTTAAAGCTAAATACTTACCTGTAAAATAAACCCTAATATAGCTACAATATAAATAATAATTATATCGTAGCTATTTTAGGATTAATATTTATTTTACAGGCAACTTTGTATTTATTTTAACCAGGTACAATAGCTATTAAATAGTTAATAACTATTTAATAGCTACCTAGTTAAAATAATTACAAAATTACCTGTAAAATAAATCCTTACCTAAGTTACAATTAAACCTAACACTACACTAGCAATAAATTAAATAAATACAAATACCTACAAATAAATACAAATAAATACACTAACTAAAGTACAAAAAATAAAAAAAGAACTGTTACAAAAAATAAAAAAATAATTTACAAACATTATAAAAATATTACAACAATTTTAAGCTAATTACACCTACTCTAGGCCCCCTAATAAAATAACAAAGCCCCCCAAAATAAAAAAAATGCCCTACCCTATTCTAAAATAAAAATTGAAAAGCTATTTTACCTTACCAGTCCTTAAAAGGGCCTTTTGCGGGGCATGCCCCAAAGAATTCTGCTCTTTTGCCTGTAAAAAAACATACAATACCCCCCCAACATTACAACCCACCACCCACATACCCCAAATCTAACCCAAACCCCCCTTAAATAAACCTAACACTAATCCCCTGAAGATCTCCCTATCTTGTGTTCACCACGCCGGGTATCACCGATCTGTCCAGAAGAGGCTCCGAAGTCTTCATCCTATCCGGGCGATGTCTTCATCCAAGCAGGGGCTGAAGAGGTCCATCATCGGCTGAAGTCTTCATCCAAGCGGAGGCTGAAGAGGTCCATCATCGGCTGAAGTCTTCATCCAAGTGGGGGCTGAAGAGGTCCATCATCCGGCTGAAGTCTTTTATCAAGCGGCATCTTCAATCTTCTTTCTTCCGGCTCCATCTTCATCCTGCCGACGCGGAACATCCATCCTGGCCGACGAACTCCCGATGAATGACGGTTCCTTTAAGGGACGTCATCCAAGATGGCGTCCCTCAAATTCCGATTGGCTGATAGGATTCTATCAGCCAATCGGAATTAAGGTAGGAAAATTCTGATTGGCTGATGGAAACAGCCAATCGGATTGAACTTGAATCTGATTGGCTGTTTCCATCAGCCAATCAGAATTTTCCTACCTTAATTCCGATTGGCTGATAGAATCCTATCAGCCAATCGGAATTCGAGGGATGCCATCTTGGATGATGTCCCTTAAAGGAACCGTCATTCATCGGGAGTTCGTCGGCCAGGATGGATGTTCCGCGTCGGCGGGATGAAGATGGAGCCGGAAGAAAGAAGATTGAAGATGCCGCTTGATAGAAGACTTTAGCCGGATGATGGACCTCTTCAGCCCCCGCTTGGATGAAGACTTCAGCCGATGATGGACCTCTTCAGCCCCCGCTTGGATGAAGACATCGCCCGGATAGGATGAAGACTTCGGAGCCTCTTCTGGACGGATCGGTGATACCCGGCGTGGTGAAGACAAGGTAGGCAGATCTTCAGGGGCTTAGTGTTAGGTTTATTTAAGGGGGGGTTGGGTTAGATTAGGGGTATGTGGGTGGTGGGTTGTAATGTTGGGGGGGGGGGTATTGTATGTTTTTTTACAGGCAAAAGAGCAGAATTCTTTGGGGCATGCCCCGCAAAAGGCCCTTTTAAGGGCTGGTAAGGTAAAAGCTTTTCAATTTTTATTTTAGAATAGGGTAGGGCATTTTTTTTATTTTGGAGGGCTTTGTTATTTTATTAGGGGGCTTAGAGTAGGTGTAATTAGCTTAAAATTGTTGTAATATTTTTATAATGTTTGTAAATTATTTTTTTATTTTTTGTAACTTAGTTCTTTTTTTATTTTTTGTACTTTAGTTAGTGTATTTATTTGTATTTATTTGTAGGTATTTGTATTTCATTTATTTATTGATAGTGTAGTGTTAGGTTTAATTGTAACTTAGGTTAGGATTTATTTTACAGGTAATTTTGTAATTATTTTAACTAGGTAGCTATTAAATAGTTATTAACTATTTAATAGCTATTGTACCTGGTTAAAATAAATACAAAGTTGCCTGTAAAATAAATATTAATCCTAAAATAGCTACAATATAATTATTATTTATATTGTAGCTATATTAGGGTTTATTTTACAGGTAAGTATTTAGCTTTAAATAGGAATAATTTATTTAATAAGATTTATTTTATTTCGTTAGATAAAAATTATATTTAACTTAGGGGGGTGTTAGGGTTAGACTTAGCTTTAGGGGTTAATACATTTATTAGAGTAGTGGCGAGGTCCGGTCGGCAGATTAGGGGTTAATACTTGAAGTTAGGTGTCGGCGATGTTAGGGAGGGCAGATTAGGGGTTAATACTATTTATTATATGGTTTTTGAGGTGGGAGTGAGGCGGATTAGGGGTTAATAACTTTATTATAGTAGCGGTGAGGTCCGGTCGGCAGATTAGGGGTTAATAATTGTAGGTAAGGTGGCGGTGACGTTTGGGGGGGGGCAGATTAGGGGTAATAAATATTATGTTGGGGTCAGCGGTGTTAGGGGCAGCAGATTAGGGGTACATAGGGATAATGTAGGTTGCAGCGGTGTGCTGTCGGCAGATTAGGGGTTAAAATTTTTTATTAGAGTGGCGGCGATATGGGGGGCATCGGTTTAGAGGTACATAGGTAGTTTATGGGTGTTAGTGTACTTTAGAGCACAGTAGTTAAGAGCTTTATGAACCGGCGTTAGCCCAGAAAGCTTTTAACTCCTGGCTTTTCTCTGCGGCTGGAGTTTTGTCGTTAGATTTCTAACGCTCACTTCAGCCAAGACTCTAAATACCCCATTGAAAAGATAGGATACGCAAATGGCATAAGGGGATCTGCGGTATGGAAAAGTCGCGGCTGGAAAGTGAGCGTTAGACCCTTTCCTGACTGACTCTAACTACCAGCGGGCAGTAAAAACCAGCGTTAGGACCCCCTAAAGCTGGTTTTGACGGCTAACGCAGAACTCTAAATCTAGGCGCTATTTAGTGCTAAAAATAAATACACAGAGCGCCTCCTAAAAGGCTAAGACACTAGTAGTGACAAGATTATTTAAATAAAAAATATATTGAAATTCTATAGGGGTATAAAATATTTTATAAGCTACTTATAGCTAAAATATACAAACAAGATACAAAAGTGGATCCACTTAAAATTAACAATATAATATGCATATATCTATATAAAAAAACAATACAATTGTGGTTAAAAACCACAACAAAATACAATCTTAATCACAAAATAAATTACAATAAAACAGCTGTTAACTGATAAGCTGGTTGATGGTTGGATACAAAATATAAATATATAAAAACATCAATTTACTGAGTAGGTGTCCATAAATATGTAGGTCCCAAACTTTAAATTCTGTCCAGAGAGTGAATGTCCAATATGAAGATTCTATTTTAAAACAATTATCCTTATATATCCCTCGATAAACGGTGAAATGATGAAGTGTGTAAAAAAGAAAAACGTAGTGGTTTTCAAATCAAATTTCAAAAATTATTGTGAATATCCAAAAAATCCTGAAAAGATGATGTGATGAAGTGGGCGTGAATAATCAAAAATGTGTGTACACAAAAATGAAAAAGAAAAAGGAAAAAATGTGAAAAAATAATCCAAATGAATATTTAGGATGTGTTGAAGTGAATAACACACTTATAAAGTGACCCTTATGTGAATACAAGATGTGAAGAGATGCTCCTAAAAAGTTATTCCTGTGTGTAAACGATGAAAAAATACAGAAATGGATCCTATGTCTCAGGGATCAATTCATTCAAAGATATACCTGTAATAAAACAAATATAACATAGTGCAAACCTGCTATTCAAACTTAGTCAGTAATTGAAAAGAAGCTTACCATATATGTCAACGCGTTTCGGCCCTAAGAACTGGGCCTTTATCAAGACTATAGATGGATTAGCATGGTAGCTCCTTTTATAGCTATTACTGGCCAATAAGTGCTAGTGTTGTTTTGGCGCCAAAAAATAACCTCTACTTCCTGTTCCTGATGACCTGGAAGTAAGAAAATAACCTCTACTTCCTGTTCCTGATGACCTGGAAGTACTATTGAGTTTATTCTATTTTTGTATATATATTCTTAGTTTCATGGTAAATTCATGCTATGTTTCAAATATAGTACATGTTCATTTTTATTTGTTTCATTTATATTTGAAAGATAATATTTGCCTAAAATCGGCAAACCGGAAGTGTGTGTTCAGTCATTTATCACCATGGAAACCAATATAAGAGTGAATGAATAGAACAATTTTCAGTCATATATTTAGATTTACCATGCCTGATCTGAAAATAGGCTTAATATATCCTAAGGTAACTAGCTATTTTTGAAAATTGTAAGGCTGCTTGTTAGGCCCTTCTTTGACAGAAAAGACGAGTGAATGAAAAATGTATTCTACTTAGGGAAGACATCAAAGTAATAAATATTATAGTGGATATGACACTATTAAGGAATACAATAAAATAAAATAGAAGATTCTTATTTAAAAAGTATAACAATCTAAAAGGGTCCTAAAATGTAAGCAATAATATCACTGTCCCTATAGAGATATCTATTTAGGAAAAGCGTATAGAATGTCTTCTGGAATGTCATAAAAAAATCATATATAAACCCTTTAGAAATGTCAAAAAACCTATTAAGATAAACATTGTCATATAGCCTCCTATATGGAGACGACCCAGGGCTAAAAAACATTGGAATGATAAACATGATAAAAACATTGGGATAATGAGCATCGATTGTAAACATAATTAAAATATAATTAAATTGTTCGAATGATAAACATGATAAAAACATTAGGATAATGAACATCGATTGTAAACATAATTAAAATATGTAAAATATTAGAATATTAAAATATTTCAATATTTGAAACTCTCCATCAGTAATAGTAATGCAAAGTGGCAGGTGAAGAGGGGGGTGTATGGTTATATTAACAGAAGTACTTAAAATCACAATTACAATAAGACCTATCTCTTTCAAATGCCTACATATACTCTATGTTAATATAACCATGCACCCCCCTCTTCACCTGCCACTTTGCATTACTATTACTGATGGAGAGTTTCAAATATTGAAATATTTTAATATTCTAATATTTTACATATTTTAATTATGTTTACAATCGATGTTCATTATCCTAATGTTTTTATCATGTTTATCATTCGAACAATTTAATTATATTTTAATTATGTTTACAATCGATGCTCATTATCCCAATGTTTTTATCATGTTTATCATTCCAATGTTTTTTAGCCCTGGGTCGTCTCCATATAGGAGGCTATATGACAATGTTTATCTTAATAGGTATTTTGACATTTCTAAAGGGTTTATATATGATTTTTTATGACATTCCAGAAGACATTCTATACGCTTTTCCTAAATAGATATCTCTATAGGGACAGTGATATTATTGCTTACATTTTAGGACCCTTTTAGATTGTTATACTTTTTAAATAAGAATCTTCTATTTTATTTTATTGTATTCCTTAATAGTGTCATATCCACTATAATATTTATTACTTTGATGTCTTCCCTAAGTAGAATACATTTTTCATTCACTCGTCTTTTCTGTCAAAGAAGGGCCTAACAAACAGCCTTACAATTTTTAAAAATAGCTAGTTACCTTAGGATATATTAAGCCTATTTTCAGATCAGGCATGGTAAATCTAAATATATGACTGAAAATTGTTCTATTCATTCACTCTTATATTGGTTTCCATGGTGATAAATGACTGAACACACACTTCCCGGTTTGCCGATTTTCCGATCTTTCAAATATAAATGAAACAAATAAAAATGAACATGTACTATATTTGAAACATAGCATGAATTTACCATGAAACTAGGAACATATATACAAAAATAGAATAAACTCAATAGTACTTCCAGGTCATCAGGAACAGGAAGTAGAGGTTATTTTTTTACTTCCAGGTCATCAGGAACAGGAAGTAGAGGTTATTTTTTGGCACCAAAACAACACTGGCACTTATTGGCCAGTAATAGCTATAAAAGGAGCTACCATGCTAATCCATCTATAGTCTTGATAAAGGCCCAGTTCTTAGGTCCGAAACGCGTTGACATATATGGTAAGCTTCTTTTCAATTACTGACTAAGTTTGAATAGCAGGTTTGCACTATGTTATATTTGTTTTATTACAGGTATATCTTTGAATGAATTGATCCCTGAGACATAGAATCCATTTCTGTATTTTTTCATCGTTTACACACAGGAATAACTTTTTAGGAGCATCTCTTCACATCTTGTATTCACATAAGGGTCACTTTATAAGTGTGTTATTCACTTTAACACATCCTAAATATTCATTTGGATTATTTTTTCACATTTTTTCCTTTTTCTTTTTCATTTTTGTGTACACACATTTTTGATTATTCACGCCCACTTCATCACATCATCTTTTCAGGATTTTTTGGATATTCACAATAATTTTTGAAATTTGATTTGAAAACCACTAAGTTTTTCTTTTTTTACACACTTCATCATTTCACCGTTTATCGAGGGATATATAAGGATAATTGTTTTAAAATAGAATCTTCATATTGGACATTCACTCTCTGGACAGAATTTAAAGTTTGGGACCTACATATTTATGGGCACCTACTCAGTAAATTGATGTTTTTATATATTTATATTTTGTATCCAACCATCAACCAGCTTATCAGTTAACAGCTGTTTTATTGTAATTTATTTTGTGATTACGATTGTATTTTGTTGTGGTTTTTAACCACAATTGTATTGTTTTTTTTATATAGATATATGCATATTTTATTGTTAATTTTAAGTGGATCCACTTTTGTATCTTGTTTGTATATTTTAGCTATAAGTAGCTTATAAAATATTTTATATACCCCTATATAATTTCAATATTTTTTTATTTAAATAATCTTGTCACTACTAGTGTCTTAGCCTTTTAGGAGGCGATCTGTGTATTTATTTTTAGCACTACCTTCACCTTTTTGGGGGTGCTGGTACCCACAATACTAGGAGCTACAGACACAAGGTTGAGCGCTGTCAGATTTTAACAGATTTTTATCATCCCCTTATCTAGGAGCTATTTAATTGTGATCGTTATATAACACAAACCTACATACTAACGCTAACTTGAATATTTAACTATATAAGCTTCTTAAACATTTTTAAAAAAAAGTATTCAATTTCATAATATTGTACAAGCATATTCAGATATTCACAATGTTAATTCATATGGGATACACTGAGCAACAAATTGTGTCCATAAAGATGAGTTTAACTTTTAAGACAAGATGCATATTTAGATATCCCAACAGTATAAAAGATAACTATTCAGGTATCTCAACCCAGGTGCGCACTTTGTAAAAAAGTTATCTTATGAAGATGTTCCAAATTGCTTCTCTGAGCACAAAAAGGAACTACACAAATATCCCAAAATATACGTAACTTCATGTGTAGGTTATAGAAAAAACACCCAGAGTGCCACTAAAAATTCACAACAATTACTCAGATATCCCCATAAAAATATTATAATCCAATGAAAGGGATGCAAGTATATATATTAATTATATCGGCTAATATAACACCATAAACCTATTACAGCTTATCTAAATATATAATACAGCTAAAAAAGATCTCTTACCAATAATAGCTATTACAGGCAAATTAAAATAATGCAGCCCATATAAAAAGGTTTTCTCCAGTCTAATTCCACAAAGATCCTGCTGCTCCCTTTTATCCACTGGTGTGAAAACCGTGGATTGCAAAATGTGAAAACAGTTCCTGAATAAACAGAAAAGAAAGGAGCGCAACTCCGTGCACCATAAAGTACACAGAAGATCTAAGTGTAGTTTAAAAACACTTTAATATATAAAACAAATAGTAAACAAATGTACACTCACATAGTAAACCTCAAACATATGAGGTATGTGCTTGCATATATATACGTGATAGATAGATTACTCCGCCAAACACTCTCTGTCACCCTTCTGTAGCGGTGTATGTCGAGCGGATCAGTTTCCAATTCAGCCGAGGACTTTGTGTAAGGAGCAGGAAAGTGGTGCACTGTAAATTGCCGGCTTCAGTGAAACCCGCTCCTGTCAGTAGCGTGCATCCTACGTGCAGTCGATGGGCGTGGCCTAATGCATTTTGCGAGGCTCCTCCTCGCTTCGTCAGAGGCAATGCCCATCTTGTTCATCTGTTCTGTTTTATGTCCGTTACAACCGCCGCACCTCCTCAATTCATTGGCTATCTCAGATGTGGACGGTTTTACAGAGCTCCAGGATGAATACATCTTGCTGATCAGTATTTCTAAAGAGCCTTTTCGGCCTATTAATTCATACTGTCCATGTTACATATTATTTCATTATATTGTTTAAAAACACTCTTATATTACATGTTCTATACAGTTGATTATTAAAAAATATATATATTAATCCATTTTAAAATACAAGGTTGAAAAACCTTATCGTAAGTAATGATTAGAAAGTACATAAAAATACTTGATTAATAAATAAATAAATACATAACAAAATAACTCATACTATATCTATATGTGCCTGTATAATAGCCTACTTGTTTCTTTTCATACATACCTCTAAAATCTATCATAATGCTGAAACATATTTTATATAGTAACATACTATTAACCATAGAAACCTATGCCATCCTATTGAGGTACTGCATTTTATTATTCTATACCTCAAAACTCTCTTATAAGGGGTATGACCCATCATATAGAAAAAAGGAGGGTTATTTACATTCAGACTCCAAATAAACTCACCCAATACAATATTATATTATGTAATTTGTCCAAAAATGCAGCTAAATCTATATCACAGTTCAGACCACCCAGATCCATAGATCCCAGGCTATGGATCCAGTAGGTCTCCCACTGTCTCAAATGGAGTAAATGGTCTCCACCTCTAATGGAATTTTTATCATGTTCAATAGCTAATATAGTAAGCCTTGAATTATCTTTACCATGTATTTCTAAAAAATGAGCTGACACACCATGGTTATCAAGGCCGTTGTCTATATTTCTAAGATGCTCATTAAATCGTGTTTTCACAGGGCGTTTCGTGCAACCTATATAAATCTTATCACATGTGCACCTTAGAAGATAGACCACATAGCATGTTTTACAGGTCATGAGGCCCTTCACCTTATATGTTGATTCTCCTTTAATTCCAAAGGACTGATTGTATTTCCCCATATGTACACAACACCTACAAACTTTCCTACCACATTTGAAGAAGCCCTGTGTATTTTTCTCCAACCAATTAGTGGGTTTCACAGATTTCAACATGCTTGGACTAATTCTATTCTTAACATTTAAATTCCTCTTAAAAATAACTTGCCCTTTTTCATTAAGGATGTCTTTTAAGATTGGGTCTTGCATTATAATTGGCCAATGTTTTTTCATAGCCTTCTCAATCTCCCTTGAGGCTCAATTGAATTTAGTCACTAGTTGAATCTTTCTTTTCCTACCATTAACATAACTTTTCTCTTTCTTTTTGGTCTCAATAAGCTTTTCTCTATCCATGTTTCCCACTTTTTCCTGGATTTTTTCCAAGTGGTACCCCTGGTACCCTTTTGCTAGAAACCTATTGGTAATTACTTCTGCAGCTATTTGATAATCACTATCTTTCGTGCAGTTACGTCTAGCTCTCCAAAATTGACTTAGGGGAATATTTACTTTCCACTTTTCATGATGTCCACTTCGGGCATGGAGATACCCATTTGTGTCAGTAGGTTTTCTATATAAATTTGTATAGACCCTGCCTTGTTCTTGTATAATTTCAAGATCTAAAAAGGTAACCTTTTCCCTTCTCCATTCCATCATAAATCTAAGATTCAGGAGGTTCCTATGGGTATATTCCACAATTTTTTTTTTTAGTTCTTCCACAGAGCCATGCCAAACCAAGAGAACATCATCTATATAGCGATGCCACTGTATTATCTTCCACTTATATGGATTATTTCCATTGAAAATAAACATATCCTCCCACCACCCCATGTAGAGGTTCACAAAATTAGGAGCAAATTTTGTACCCATTGAGGTACCTCTTATTTGGAGGAAATATCTGTTCTCAAACACAAAATAATTCTTTGTTAAAATAAATTCCATAGCTGTTTCCAAAAATTTCATTTGGGTCTCATTAATGTAACCACTTCTGCTCGCAAAATATTTTACAGCAGAAATACCCAACAAATGGGGAATTGAGGTATATAAAGAACATACATCCAGTGTTACCCAGATGTAGTCTTTTTGCTAATGTATATCTTTGATGATTTCTAAAATATGTAGGGTATCACTCGCATATGACTGTAAACATGGGACCATCAGTTTCAGAATTTGGTCAACATATTCTGATAGTTTGGAGGTGAGACCTCCTATCCCCGAAACTATCGGTCTCCCAGGGGGATTTACCATCCCTTTGTGAATTTTGGGGAGATGATAGAATATCGGCAGGACAGGATTCTCCACCACCAAATATTGGAATTCGGTATTAGTTAAAACTGAATTGGTGTTTCCTGATCTGATCAGGTCTTCATACTCCCTTAAAAAACTTTTTGTTGGGTTATTATCTGAAATTCGGTATGTCTCAGAATCCCCCAATAAGCGTTGGGCTTCCTTAATGTAATTGTTCTTCCCCTGGATAACCACCCCTCCACCCTTATCGGCACTCCGGACCACTATGTCCATATCATCACTCAATTTCTTAAGTGCCCTTTGTTTATTCAAACTAAGATTACATCTATGGGCTTTCCCCTTTCTATCTTTTAAACATATATACCTCATTTCATTTTCTAGGAATTTCTCAAAATCCGGAATATGATTCCCTTTAGAGTGTATAGGGTAAAATGTTGAGCCTCTTTTTAAGAGGCTATGATTCATGGGTATATTCCTAGCCTCCTCTTCTTCCCCTGGATAACCACCCCTCCACCCTTATCAGCACTCCGGACCACTATGTCCATATCATCACTCAATTTCTTAAGTGCCCTTTGTTTATTCAAACTAAGATTACATCTATGGGCTTTCCCCTTTCTATCTTTTAAACATATATACCTCATTTCATTTTCTAGGAATTTCTCAAAATCCGGAATATGATTCCCTTTAGAGTGTATAGGGTAAAATGTTGAGCCTCTTTTTAAGAGGCTATGATTCATGGGTATATTCCTAGCCTCCTCTTTGAGCTCCTGTAGCATATTTGTTAGGGCTATTTCATTCTCTTCAAAATTTCCTTCTTCCTCTAGACTCTCAAGGATAACCAGAGATTCATTGGAGCTATTTCCTCCTCTTCTATCCTATTCTGTATGTTAAAATGTCTGGCAAGGGTTAGTTTCCTAATGAGTTTTTTCATATCAATATATAACTCAAACTCATTTGGGGCTGCATCAGGGGCAAACGAAAGCCCTTTGCTCAGGAGATTCTTTTATCTTTAGTTAGGAGTTTATTTGATATATTAAAAATCTCCTGTCCAAATGGTTTTAAAAGTGTCTCTATTTACCTTTTTTG
The DNA here is from genome assembly GCF_027579735.1 of Bombina bombina. Classification (NCBI taxonomy): domain Eukaryota; kingdom Metazoa; phylum Chordata; class Amphibia; order Anura; family Bombinatoridae; genus Bombina; species Bombina bombina. The sequence goes on along the minus strand of NC_069504.1, from coordinate 789,903,168 downwards.
TTTTTTGGTTCTACATACCACTCCTCCTCTACATCCTCTTCTTCGTACTTTATGCCCCTTTTTGGATTTCGATTCCCTTGGGTGAGTTTATTTGGAGTCTGAATGTAAATAACCCTCCTTTTTTCTATATGATGGGTCATACCCCTGATAAGAGAGTTTTGAGGTATAGAATAATAAAATGCAATACCTCAATAGGATGGCATAGGTTTCTATGGTTAATAGTATGTTACTATATACAATATGTTTCAGCATTATGATAGATTTTAGAGGTATGTATGAAAAGAAACAAGTAGGCTATTATACAGGCACATATAGATATAGTATGAGTTATTTTGTTATGTATTTATTTATTTATTAATCAAGTATTTCTATGTAATTTCTAATCATTACTTACGATATAGTTTTTCAACCTTGTATTTTAAAATGGATTAATATATATATTTTTTAATAATCAACTGTATAGAACATGTAATATAAGAGTGTTTTTAAACAATATAATGAAATAATATGTAACATGGACAGTATGAATTAATAGGCCGAAAAGGCTCTTTAGAAATACTAATCGGCAAGATGTATTCATCCCGGAGCTCTGTAAAACTGTCCACATCTGAGATAGCCAATAAATTGAGGAGGTGTGGTGGTTGTAACGGACATAAAACAGAACATATGAGCAAGATGGGCATTGTCTCTGATGAAGCGAGGAGGAGCCTCGCAAAATGCATTAGGCCACGCCCATCGACTGCACGTAGGACGCACACTACTGACAGGAGCAGGTTTCACTGAAGCCAGCAATTTACAGGGCACCGCTTTCCTGCTCGTTATACAAAGTCCTCGGCTGAATTGGAAACTGATCCGCTCGACATACACCACTACAGAAGGGTGACAGAGAGTGTTTGGTGGAGTGATCTATCACGTATATATATGCAAGCACATACCTCATATGTTTGAGGTTTACTATGTGAGTGTACATTTGTTTACTATTTGTTTTATATATTAAAGTGTTTTTAAACTACACTTAGATCTTCCGTGTACTTTATGGTGCACGGAGTTGCGCTCCTTTCTTTTCTGTTTCTTCAGGAACTGTTTTCACATTTTGCAATCCACGGAGTTTACACCAGTGGATAAAAGGGAGCAGCAGGATCTTTGTGGAATTAGACTGGAGAAAACCTTTTTATATGGGCTGCATTATTTTCATTTGCCTGTAATAGCTATTATTGGTAAGAGATCTTTTTTAGCTGTATTATATATTTAGATAATGCTGTAATAGGTTTATGGTGTTATATTAGCCGATATAATTTATATATATACTTGCATCCCTTTCATTAGATTATAATATTTTTATGGGGATATCTGAGTAATTGTTTTGAATTTTTAGTGGCGCTCTGGGTGTTTTTTCTATTATCTATTTTGTTTACCTGTAGTGACTGTGTGTCTAGAGTTGTCATTTTGGATACACAGCCATTGCATTTATGGTGTTTGAACCAGTATAGCAGCCCACTGTTTATTGAGTCCATTTTATTTGAAACTAAAGTTTATTTTATTGTAGTGTATTGCAGTGTGTTCAATTGGTTGACAGTATGGATACACCCAATATGGACACCATTACTAGCTTTGGGAAGTATTTTGATCCCTCTACTAGAAGTAGGTTATTGTCCACCACAGCAGATGCTGGGGAAGAAGAAAGGGACCCCAAATTGCTATTTAGGAGATTAGAGAAATTTAGCAGGTCATAAATGAACTGTTGGTACGACCTTATTACTTTAGAGAACTTTGAAAAGTATGACATAATCCCAAAAGTGTTAAAATTACATAAAGCATCTATCTTTGAACTGGATGAGGTTGAATTCCATTCCTCAGCACTGGACACTTTCGCTCCTCCCCAAATACGCAAAACCCCACGTCGTCAGCTCCAACCCTGGCACTCCAACCAAACACACTACCTGCAAAAATGCTCCCGTGCTGCTGAACGTGCCTGGAGGAAATCCCGCTCTGAATCAGATTTCCTTCACTATAAGTTCATTCTTTATTCTTACTCCTCTGCCCTTCACTTAGCCAAGCAAACCTACTTCTCTTCTCTTATATCTACTCACTCCACAAACCCCAAACGTCTCTTCTCCATTTTCAACTCTCTCCTTTACCCACCTTCACCACCCCCTTCATCTGCCTTTAGTGCTCAAGACCTGGCAGACTACTTTTTCAACAAAACAATTACTATCCGAAGTAATATCCCAACACAAGTCTGCAACCTTCCATCTCCGCCCCCGGCAACCCCCTCCACCACTCTCAGCACCTTCCCCCCTTCCTCTGAGAATGAAGTGAGTTCCCTATTGTCTTCCTCACACCTCACTACCTGCCCACTTGACCCTATCCCTTCACATCTAATACCGTCTCTGTCTTCTACCCTCACTCCAGCTCTTACTCACATATTTAACCTATCCCTTACTACCGGTTCATTCCCATCTTCCTTCAAACATGCAAAGGTCACCCCCATCCTCAAAAAACCCTCCCTCGACCCCAATTCTCCTGCAAACTACCACCCCATATCACTGCTTCCGCTAGCTTCAAAAGTCCTGGAAAAACTAGTCTTCGATCGCTTAACCCACTTCTTGTCCTCCAACTCACTGCTTGACCCCTTACAATCTGGCTTCCGTTCCCAACACTCAACTGAGACTGCCCTCACCAAAGTTACTAATGATCTTCTTTCTGCTAAAAAAAATGGCCACTACTCAATACTATCTTACTTGATCTGTCTGCTGCCTTTGACACAGTTGACCATCCCCTTCTCCTACGGACTCTCAGCTCCTTTGGGCTCTCTGACACAGCCCTTTCCTGGATCCACTCTTATCTCTCTAATAGGTCCTTTTCTGTCTCCTTTGCTGGTGGCGACACCTCTCCATTGCCTCTGTCTGTTGGAGTACCTCAAGGCTCTGTTCTGGGTCACCTACTCTTCTCTATTTATACATCCTCACTGGGAAAACTTATCAGTAGCTATGGCTTTAACTACCACCTCTATGCTGATGATACCCAGATCTACCTATCCGCCCCTTCACTCTCTCCTTCTGTCCTTGCTCACATCGGTGTCTGCTTATCTGGCATTTCTTCTTGGATGGCCTCTCACCACCTAAAAATCAATATGTCCAAGACTGAGCTCCTTCTAATCCCCCCCTCTAATTCTACCCCGGTTCCTAACTTTTCAATCACTGTTGGTGATACCACTATCTCCGCATCATCCCAAGTCTGTGTCCTAGGAGTTACACTTGACTCCAATCTGTCCTTCATTCCCCACATCCAATTGCTCTCTTCCTCCTGTCGCAACCATCTACGCAATATCTCCAAAATCCGTCCATTTCTGAGTGCTGAAACTACTAAACAGCTAATCCACTCCCTGGTAATCTCCCGACTTGACTACTGTAACAACCTACTAACTGGCCTCCCTCTCTCCCGCCTCTCCCCTCTTCAATCCATCCTAAATGCCTCTGCTAGGCTAATCTACCTCTCCCGACGCTCTGTATCTGCTGCACCTCTCTGCGAGTCCCTTCACTGGCTACCCATCCACAGCAGAATTAAATTCAAAATTCTCATCCTGACCTACAAAGCCCTTACCAACATAGCCCCCCCTACCTGTCCTCACTCATCAAGAAATATACCCCAGCCCGCCCCCTAAGATCCAACAATGACCTGCTCCTTGCATCTTCTACCATCACCTCCTCCCATGCCAGGCTACAGGACTTCTCTCGTGCAGCACCAACCATCTGGAATGCACTTCCCAGAGCTGTTAGACTTTCCCCTAACCTTTCCTCCTTTAAATGCTCCCTAAAGACCTTTCTGTTCATGGAAGCCTATCTCTAAATCAGTAAAAAAAATTAATTCTACCTGCCTAACTGCTGCCCCATCTAACTCCACACTAACATCATTCTCACCTTTGCAGTCCACACCTCCTGTTTCTCACCCTTCTACCATCTAGATTGTAAGTTCCCACGGGAACAGGGCCCTCAATTCCCCCTGTATTTGTTTTGTTAAACTTTGGTGTCTTCTATATTGTATTGTACTGTACTTTTATCTTTGTACCCATGGACAGCGCTGCGGAATCTGTTGGCGCTTTATAAATAAAGAATAATAATAATAATGATTGTTCCAGAAAATTTATATCTATACTAAAAAGATAGAGGGATAAGAAAGTTGAAAAACTCACTAACGAAATATCTCAGATTGAAACAGGCTTAAATGAATATAAAGATGATGTTCTTTACAAAGAATTGGACATGAGGAATAGAACATCTTTGAGACAGTTTGAATCTGAAATTATTAAAAATAAAAAGAATAAACTACATAATGCCCTATATGGGAACAAAGACAATGAGGTACAGGAAGAAGGGAACATTGGGGAGACCCCAGGAAGGAATAGGAGGGATATGAGTAGTGAAAGATCAGGCTATGATCATAGGAGGTTTCACATTAATGGCCAACCTAAACAAAAGGTGAAAAATAATAACAAAAACAAGAATGGTAATAACCAAGTAACCAAGTATAATAGAGAAAATGACGTAAATCAGGGAAATCATCAGTATAAACAGAATGAAAAAAGTATGCCATACCGAGAAAATAGAACATCAAGAATTAGCGGTCAGTACTCCCTATACCCTCAAAGGAATCAAGAGAACCATCAAGGATAGGGTTTAGGGGAAAGACCAACGACTAATACACCGATAACACATTTTAGCAATAATAAGAAAGTTGAGAGTGGAAAAAAGAACTACAAAACAAATAAAGGTCAAAACTATATAAATAATGAGAAGAAACAGAAAAAAATTGGGGGGGTATTTTCCATTTAGGAAGGAACAGGCACAGGACCGTTTTTTAGGCCATTCCTCAGAAAACCTGCCCCGGGAAGGGAATCGAAATCCAAAAAGGGGCATAGAGTATGAAGAATAGGATGTAGAGGAGGAGTGGTATGTAGAACCAAAAAAACAAAAAAGGGAAAGAGAGACACTTTTAAAACCATTTGGACAGGAGATTTTTAATATATCAAATAAACTCCTAACTAAAGAAGAAAAGAATCTCCTGAGCAAAGGGCTTTCGTTTGCCCCTGATGTATCCCCAAATGAGTTTGAGTTATATATTGATATGAAGAAACTCATTAGAAAACTGACCCTTGCCAGACATTTTAACATAAAGAATAGGATAGAAGAGGAGGAAATAGCTCCAATGAATCTCTGGTTATCTTTGAGAGTCTAGAGGAAGAAGGACATTTTGAAGAGAATGAAATAGCCCTAACAAATATGCTACAGGAGCTCGAAGAGGAGGCTAGGAATATACCCATAAATCATAGCCTCTTAAAAAGAGGCTCAACATTTTACCCTGTACACTCTAAAGGGAATTATATTGCAGTTTTTGAGAAATTCATAGAAAAAGAAATGAGGGATATCTGTTTGAAATATAGAAAGGGAAAAGCCCATAGATGTAATTTTAGTTTGAATGAACAAAGGGCACTTGAGAAATTGAGTGATGATATGGACATAGTGGTCCGGAGTGCCGAAAAGGGTGGAGGGGTGGTTATCCAGGGGAGGAACGATTACATTAAGGAAGCCCACCGCTTATTTGGGGATTCTGAGACATACCAAATTTTGGATAATAACCCAACAAAAAGTTTTTTAAGGGAGTATGAACAATTCAGTTTTAACTAATACCGAGTTCCAATATTTGGTGGTGGAGAATCCTGTCCTGCCGATATTCTATCATCTACCCAAAATTCACAAAGGCATGGTAAATATCCTGGGGAGACCGATATTTTCGGGGATAGGAGTTCTCAACCACAAAACTATCAGAATATGTTGACCAAATTCTGAAACCGATGGTCCCATGTTTACGGTCATATGTGAGAGATACCCTACATATTTTAGAAATCATCAAAGATATACATTAGCAAAAAGATTACATTTGGGTAACAATGGATGTATGTTTTTTTATATACAGTTGGGCAAAAAAGTATTAAGTCAGCCACCAATTGTGCAAGTTCTCCCACTTAAGAAAATGAGAGAGGCCTGTAATTTTCATCATAGGTATACCTCAACTATGAGAGATAAAATGTGGAAACAAATCCAGACAATCACATTGTCTGATTTGGAAATAATTTATTTGCATATTATGGTGGAAAATAAGTATTTGGTCACCTACAAACAAGCAAGATTTCTGGCTCTCACAGACCTGTATCTTCTTCTTTAAGAGGCTCCTCTGTCCTCCACTCATTACCTGTATTAATGGCACCTGTTTGAACTTGTTATCAGTATAAAAGACACCTGTCCACAACCTCAAAGAGTCACACTCCAAACTCCACTATGGTGAACACCAAAGAGCTGTCGAAAGACACCAGAAACAAAATTGTAGACCTGCACCAGGCTGGGAAGACTGAATCTGCAATAGGCAAGCAGCTTGGTGTGACAAAATCAACTGTGGGAGCAATAATTAGAAAATGGAAGACATACAAGACCACTGATAATCTCCCTCGATCTGGGGCTCCACGCAAGATCTCACCCCGTGGGGTCAAAATGATCACAAGAGCAGTGAGCAAACATCCCAGAACCACACAGGGGGACCTAGTGAATGACCTGCATAGAGCTGGGACCAATGTAACAAAGGCTACCATCAGTAACATACTACACCGTCAGGGACTCAGATCCTGCAGTGCCAGACGTGTCCCCCTGCTTAAGCCAGTACATGTCCGGGCCCATCTGAAGTATGCTAGAGAGCATTTGGATGATCCAGAAGTGGATTGGGAGAATGTCATATGGTCAGATGAAACCAAAGTAGAACTGTTTGGTAGAAACACAACTCGTCATGTTTGGAGGAGAGAGAATGCTGAGTTGCAACCAAAGAACATCATACCTACTGTGAAGCATGGGGGTGGCAACATCATGCTTTGGGGCTGTTTCTCTGCAAAGGGAACAGGACGACTGATCCATTTACATGAAAGAATGAATGGGGCCATGTATCATGAGATTTTTAGTGCAAACCTCCTTCCATCAGCAAGGGCATTGAAGATGAAATGTGGCTGGGTCTTTCAGCATGACAATGATCCCAAACACAACGAAGGAGTAGCTTCGTAAGAAGCATTTCAAGGTCCTGGAGTGGCCTAGCCAGTCTCCAGATCTCAACCCCATAGAAAACCTTTGGAGGGAGTTGAAAGTCCGTGTTGCCCAGCGACAGCCCCAAAACATCACTGCTCTAGAGGAGATCTGCATGCAGGAATGGACAAACATACCAGCAACAGTGTGTGACAACCTTGTGAAGACTTACAGAAAATGTTTGACCTCTGTCATTGCCAACAAAGGATATATAACAAAGTATTGAGATGAACTTTTGATATTGACCAAATACTTATTTTCCACCATCATTTGCAAATAAATTCTTTCTAAATCAGACAATGTGATTGTCTGGATTTGTTTCCACATTTTGTATCTCATAGTTGAGGTATACCTATCATGAAAATTACAGGCCTCTCTCATCTTCTTAAGTGGGAGAACTTGCACAATTGGTGCCTGACTAAATACTTTTTTGCCCCACTGTACCTCAATTTCCCATTTGTTGGGTATTTCTGCTGTAAAATATTTTGCGAGCAAAAGTGGTTACATTAATGAGACCCAAATGAAATTTTTGGAAACAGCTATGGAGTTTATTTTAACAAAGAATTATTTTGTGTTTGAGAACAGATATTTCCTCCAAATAAGAGGTACCTCAATGGGTACAAAATTTGCTACTAATTTTGCGAACCTCTACATGGGGTGGTGGGAGGATGTGTTCATTTTCAATGCAAATAATCCATATAAGTAGAAGATAATACAGTGGCATCGCTATATAGATGATGTTCTCTTGGTTTGGCATGGCTCTGTGGAAGAACTGAATGAATTTGTGAAATATACCAATATGAACCTCCTGAATCTTAGATTTACGATGGAATGGAGTAGGGAAAAGGTTACCTTTTTAGATCTTGAAATTATACAAGAACAAGACAGGGTCTATACAAATTTGTATAGAAAACCTACTGACACAAATGGGTATCTCCATGCCCGAAGTGGACATCATGAAAAGTGGAAAATAAATATTCCCCTAGGTCAATTTCGGAGAGCTAGATGTAACTGCACGAAAGATAGCGATTATCAAATAGCTGCAGAAGTAATTATCAATAGGTTTCTAGCAAAAGGGTACCAGGGGTACCACTTGGAAAAAATCCAGGAAAAAATGGGAAACATGGATAGAGACAAGCTTATTGAGACCAAAAAGAAAGAGAAAGATAATGTTAATGGTAGGAAAAGAAAGATTCAACTAGTGACTAAATTCAATCGAGCCTCAAGGGAGATTGAGAAGGCTATGAAAAAACATTGGCCAATTATAATGCAAGACCCAATCTTAAAAGACATCCTTAACCCCTTAATGACCACAGCACTTTTCCATTTTCTGTCCGTTTGGGACCAAGGCTATTTTTACATTTTTGCGGTGTTTGTGTTTAGCTGTAATTTTCCTCTTATTCATTTACTGTACCCACACATATTATATACCGTTTTTCTCGCCATTAAATGGACTTTCAAAATCTACAATTATTTTCATCATATCTTATAATTTGCTATAAAAAAATACAAAATATGATAAAAAAAAAAACAAAAAAAAAAATTTTTTTCTAACTTTGACCCCCAAAATCTGTTACACATCTACAACCACCAAATAACACCCATGCTAAATAGTTTCTAAATTTTGTCCTGAGTTTAGAAATACCCAATGTTTACATGTTCTTTGCTTTTTTTGCAAGCTATAGGGCAATAAATACAAGTAGCACTTTGCCATTTCCAAACCACTTTTTTTCAAAATTAGCGCTAGTTACATTGGGACACTAATATCTTTCAGGAATCTCTGAATATCCATTGACATGTATATAATTTTTTTTAGAAGACATCCCAAAGTATTGATCTAGGCCCATTTTGGTATATTTCATGCCACCATTTCACCGCCGAATGCGATCAAATAAAAAAAAATGTTCACTTTTTCACAAATTTTTTCACAAACTTTAGGTTTCTCACTGAAATTATTTACAAACAACTCATGAAATTATGGCATAAATGGTTGTAAATGCTTCTCTGGGATCCCCTTTGTTCATAAATAGCAGACATATATGGCTTTGGCTTTGCTTTTTGGTAATTAGAAGGCTGCTAAATGCCACTGCGCACCACACGTGTATTATGCCCAGCAGTGAATGGGTTAATTAGGGAGCATGTAGGGAGCTTCTAGGGTTAATTTTAGCTCTAGTGTAGTGTAGTAGACAACCCCAAGTATTGATCTAGGCCCATTTTGGTATATTTCATGCCACCATTTCACCGCCAAAAGCAATCAAATAAAAAAAAATTGTTCACTTTTTCAAACTTTAGGTTTCTCACTAAAATTATTTACAAACAGCTTGTGCAATTATGGCACAAATGGTTGTAAATGCTTCTCTGGGATCCCCTTTGTTCAGAAATAGCAGACATTTATGGCTTTGGCGTTGCTTTTTGGTAATTAGAAGGCCGCTAAATGCTGCTGCGCATCACATGTGTATTATGGCCAGCAGTGAAGGGGTTAATTAGGTAGTTTGTAGGGAGCTTGCAGGGTTAATTTTAGCTTTAGTGTAGAGATCAGACTCCCACCTGACACATCCCACCCCCTGATCCTTCCCAAACAGCTCTCTTCCCTCCCCCACCCCACAATTGTCCCCGCCATCTTAAGTACTGGCAGAAAGTCTGCCAGTACTAAAATAAAAGGTATTTAAAAAAAAAAAAATAATTTTTTTTATAGCATATTTACATATCCCCCCCCTTAGCCCCCAACCTCCCTGATCCCCCCAAAATAGCTCCCTAACCCTCCCCCTATGCCTTATTGGGGGCCATCTTGGGTACTGGCAGCTGTCTGCCAGTACCCAGTTTGCAAATAAAAATGTTTTGTATTATTTTTTTATTTGTTTGTGTAGTGTAGCTTCCCCCCCACAGTCCAATATCCCAAAAGCCAAACCGATCACCAAATAAAATAAAATCCCCCCCTTGATCCCCACTTCTAGATAAAAATGTTCTGTAGCGTAGTGGTTCCCACCCGCTCCCTCCCCGTGCAGCCGCCCGCCCGGCCTCCCGTGCACGCGCGCGCGTCCGTGTGCGCCCCCCGGTCATCCCCGCCTCCGATCCCGCCCCCCTCCGCATCACAAAGGTCATCGATGGCCGCCACCCGCCTCCCACACCGGCTCCCACCCACCAACGAACTTAGCCATTAATGTCCGGTGCAGAGAGGGCCACAGAGTGGCTCTCTCTGCATCGGATGGCTAAAAATGCAGGATGCCTCGATATCGAGGCATCACTGCAATAACCGGAAAGCAGCTGGAAGCGAGCAGGATCGCTTCCAGCTGCTTTCCACACCGAGGACGTGCAGGGTACGTCCTCAGGCGTTAACTGCCTTTTTTTTGAGGATGTACCCTGCACGTCCTCGGTCGTTAAGGGGTTAATGAAAAGGGGCAAGTTATTTTTAAGAGGAATTTAAATGTTAAGAATAGAATTAGTCCAAGCATGTCGAAATCTGTGAAACCCACTACTTGGTTGGAGAAAAATACACAGGGCTTCTTCAAATGTGGTAGGAAAGTTTGTAGGTGTTGTGTACATATGGGGAAATACAATCAGTCCTTTGGAATGAAAGAAGGAGAATCAACATATAAGGTGAAGGGCTTCATGACCTGTAAAACATGCTATGTGGTCTATCTTCTAAGGTGCACATGTGATAAGATTTATATAGGTTGCACGAAACGCCCTGTGAAAACACGATTTAATGAGCCTTGATAACCATGGTGTGTCAGCTCATTTTTTAGAAATACATGGTAAAGATAGTACAGGGATTACTATATTAGCTATTGAACATGTTAAAAATTCCATTAGGGATGTAGACTATTTACTCCATTTGAGACAGCGGGAGACCTACTGGATCCATAGGCTGGGATCTATGGGTCCGGGTGGTCTGAACCGTGATATAGATTTAGCTGCATTTTTTGACAAATTACATAATATAATAATGTATTGGGTGAGTTTATTTGGAGTCTGAATGTAAATAACCCTCTTTTTTTCTATATGATGGGTCATACCCCTTATAAGAGAGTTTTGAGGTATAGAATAATAAAATGCAATACCTTAATAGGATGGCATAGGCTCAGGAGACTCTCTTCATCTTTAGTTAGGAGTTTATTTGATATATTAAAAATCTCCTGTCCAAATGGTTTTAAAAGTGTCTCTCTTTCCCTTTTTTTTTTTTTTTTTGGTTCTACATACCACTCCTCCTCTACTTCCTCTTCTTCATACTCTATGCCCCTTTTTGGATTTCAATTCCCTTGGGTGAGTTTATTTGGAGTCTGAATGTAAATAACCCTCCTTTTTTCTATATGATGGGTCATACCCCTGATAAGAGAGTTTTGAGGTATAGAATAATAAAATGCAATACCTCAATAGGATGGCATAGGTTTCTATGGTTAATAGTATGTTACTATATACAATATGTTTCAGCATTATGATAGATTTTAGAGGTATGTATGAAAAGAAACAAGTAGGCTATTATACAGGCACATATAGATATAGTATGAGTTATTTTGTTATGTATTTATTTATTTATTTATTAATCAAGTATTTTTATGTACTTTCTAATCATTACTTACGATATAGTTTTTCAACTTTGTATTTTAAAATGGATTAATATATATATATATATATATATATTTTAATAATCAACTGTATATCCACAATGGATTTGTGGATTCAGCAACAGAGTAGTCAGGAAAGGCAGTGGTCAAAGTCCCTTTAAGCAGATTTGAGGATTCAGCAACAAAGTAATCAGGAAAGGCAGTGGTCAAAGTCCCTTTAAGCAGATTTAAGGATTCAGCAACAGAGTAGTGAGGAAAAGCAGAGGTCGGTAACACTGGAGACAGGAAGAAATAGAATGAAAACTCACAGATTCAACTGAAGCTGGGAAGCAGGAAGACAATCTGACAAACAGGCCCAAAGGAAAGGTCCCGTTGAGATTTAAAGGGTTGTGACGTCATAGGGGCATGTAGAAAGAAGACCGCATCAAGTTACTAGGCAACGTGACGTGACAGGAAGAAAGAAGATGGATCAGGGAGCCACGATGACACAGCAATGTTCGAATCATGACAAAACCCCCTTCTCAAAGACACCTCCAGGGGATAGGACCGGGTTTGGAAGGATCAGCCCTATGAAAAGTTTTGATCAAAGCAGAAGCATGAACCTGACGGGCTGGTTCCCAAGAATGGTCGGTGAAAGGGTAGCCTTTCCAGTGGATAAGATAGTACAAAATCTTGCCACAAAGTTTGGAATCTATTATGTGACTGACTTCAAACTCAGGTTGTCCATCAACTAGAAGAGGTGGAGGATTGGTTTTAGTTTTGGAATATTTAAGGCTTAAGGAGAGAGACGTGGAAAACAAGATGGGCTTTGAGAGTCTTAGGTAGACCGACACAATAAGCATTAGAGCAAACCTGACTCATGATATGGAAAGGACCTACATAGCGGGGACCCAGTTAAGTAGAAGGTTGTTTGAGACGAAGATGTTGTGTGGAAACCCAAACTTTGTCTCCAGAATGGTACTTGGGGGCTTTTTCCATTTGAGATCAGCATAGTATTTATATTGTTTAGAAGCTTTGGAGAGGAAAATGCGGATTTTCAGCCAATGACAACAAAGTCTGCGGACTGAAAGATCAGCAGCAGGGACTTCAGTAGAAGAGGTGATAAGAGGAAATATTCTAGGCTGAAATCCATAAGCTGCTTTAAAGCGTTGAGAGAAGCATTGTAGCGGGTATTATGAGTCAATTCAGCAAGAGGCAAGAAGTAGGTCAAGAGTGATGATGATCTATATAAAGTTAAGATATGTTTCCAAGCACTGGTTGACCCTTTCAGTTTGGCCATTAGACTGTTGGTGATGAGATGTAGACAGAGAAATGGTAGTACCAAATTGTTTACAAAGAGACCTCCAAAACTGAGAAACAAACTGTACCCCTCTGTCAGAGATGATATAGAGTGGAAAACCATGCAATCTCACAACATTCTGAATAAAAAAAAAGAGATTTAACAGAGGGTAACCCAGTCAAAGGAACAAAATGGGCAGATTTATTGAATCTATCGACTATAACCCAAACAGTATTGTTTCCATCTTAGAGAGGGATGTCAGTGATGAAATCCATGGACAAATGGGTCCAAGGCTGGTGAGGAATGGGCAGAGGTTGGAGCAAACCAGAAGAAAGCTGACGCAGTGTCTTGTTGGATGCACATACAGTGCAAGCAGAAACATAATCCTTGACATCTTGTGTTAAAGAGGGCCACTAGACATATTGCTTGAGTTTCCAAGAAGAATTGCTGGCACCAGGATTTCCAGAAAGGGGATTATCATGAGCCCATTGTAAGACTTTAGAGCGGAGGCACTCAGGAACAAAAAGTAGGCCTGCAGGAGATTTGCAATCAGAAGGAAGATTCTCTTGAGCAGCTTGTAAATCTTGCAAAGTTGAGAATGATAATTGAGCTATGATATCATGAGGATGAAGAATATTGCCAGATTCTTGAAGTAGAAAATTAGTGGAATGAAAGTGTCTTGAAAAAGCATCTGCCTTTATATTCTTTGTGCCGGGTATGTAGGATAGAACATAGTGAAAACGGGAAAAATGCAATAACCACCAAGCTTGGTGGGAATTTAAGCGTTTGGCAGTTTGGAGATAGAGATGGTTCTTATGATCAGTAAGAATTGAGAAGGGCATAGTGGTACCCTCCAACCAATTTCTTCATTTGTCCAAGACCATTTTAATAGTCAACAACTCTTTGTTGCCCACATCATAATTCAATTCAGCAGAGGTGAACTTCTTGGAGAAGAAGTCGACGGGATGAATCTTGTCAGACTCAGGAATATGTTGAGAAAGGACTGCTCCTGCAACAACTGAGGAAGCATCTACTTCCAGGATAAACTGGAATTCCGGATTAGGATGACGAAGAATGGGGGCAAAAGAAAAAGCTTTTTTAAGAGCTTCAAAAGCCTGAATAGCATCTGGAAACCCCTCTTTACAATTTTGTCCCTTTCTTGTCAGGGAAGTAAGGGCAGACATAATGGTAGCAAAACTTTGATAAACTTTCTGTAATGACTGGCGAAACCCAGGAAATGTTGGAGAGCTTTAAGGGAATTGGGTCTAGGCCATTCTATAATGGCCAATAGTTTAGTAGGATCCATTTCAATGCCTGTCTTTGATATTATGTATCCCAGGAAGGGAACAGAATCCTGGGGAAACAAACATTTTTCTATCTTGGCAAAAAGAGGATTATCTCTAAGATGTTGAAGTATCTTCCTGACATGGGATATATGGTCTTAGTAAGTTTGAGAAAAGATGAGGATATCATCAAGGTAGATGATTACAAAGATATTCAATAATCCCGGAATATTTTATTCACAAAGTGTTGGAACACTGCGGGGTAGTTGCAAGGCCCAAAATGCATTACCAGGTATTTATAATGCCCAAAACGAGTATTAAAAGCCGTCTTCATTTTATCCCCTTTGCGCATTCGGATAAGGTTGTATGCACCTCGAAGATCCAATTTGGTAAATATTGTGGCGCCTTGGAGGTAAGTGAACAGTTCAGGAATAAGTGGCAGTGGATCACTGTTCTTTACAGTAATCAGATTTAGACCTCTATAATCGACACAGGGATGAACTTTTCCCCAAAAAAGAAGCCTGCCCCCACTGGTGAAGAAGATGGTCTTATAAAACTTCTAGCCAGGTTGTCCTTGATATATTCCTCCAGGCCGAGGTTTTCAGGCCTGGGTAGTGGATACGTTTTGCCACGGGGCAAAGGAGCTCCACGGAGAAGGTCAATGGGACAATCGAATGTACGATGAGCAGGGAGGCATTCCGCCTCTTTTTTGGAAAACACATCAAGAAATTCCTGATAGAAAGTTGGTAAGAAACAAGGGGCTTCCATGGCACGTGCTCTAGAAACAGGAAGTTTGACAGGACTATGTAAACAGTTGGAAAAACATGTGGAACCTCAAGAAGTGAGATTGCCAGTCCAGGAACATGCTGGGTTGTGTAACTGGAGCTAGGGAAGACCCAATATTATGGGAAATTGAGGAGTCGGAATGACGTAAAAAATAATTCATTCAGAGTGGAGAACTCCTACGGAAAACTGTAAAGGCTTAGTAGAAAACTGAATGAGTCCGGAGCCCAAGGGATCACTGTTGACAGTGGAGACTTTGACCGAATATCCATTAGAGCGTAGAGGTATTTTGTGTGTGGATACAAATGTAAAATCTATGAACACACCTCCAGCACCGGAATCAATAAGGCCTTGGGAATAGACCTTGCGGTCTCCTACGTAGGTGAAGAGTCACAGGCACAAAGAGCTTGTAGTTGAGGGAAGAAAATTATATTTGGCTTAACTCAGTCCCTCAATCAAGAGATAAGCACTGGCTTTTACTGGTCTTGTGGGGCATTCCCTCAATAAGTGACCACAGAGTGGTCAAGCAAGGCAGTTGTCAAAGTCCCTTTAAGCAATTTTGTGGATTCAGCAACAGAGTGGTCAGGCAAGGCAGTGGTCAAAGTCCCTTTAAGCAGATTTGAGGATTCAGCAACAGAGTAGTCAAGCAAAGCAGAGGTCAGTAACACTGGACACAGGCAGAAAACAGGAAGCAGGAAGATAATCCGACTAACGGGCCCAAAGAAAAGGTCCCGCCGAGATTTAAAGGGCTGTGACATCATAGGGGCATGTAGAGAGAAGACTGTCACATTACTAGGCAACGTGACACTGCAGGAAGAAAGAAGATCCGGGAGCCAAAGCGACACAACAATGATTGAATCATGACAAGAGGAAAAAACACCAGAGTGCTGTGAATAGTTTGCAGATTGACAAGGACTCTATTCACGTACCAAAGATATGAAAACATGGAAAGATGTCATTACAATAAATTCTGGCAAAGGTGGTAACATGGTGGTATGGCCTATGAAGATGTATCGAAAAGAAACAGATAAACATTTAAAAGACATTTCCTGTTATAAAAAACTTGGATACAATCCAATACAAGAATACCTACAGAAATACATGAATTTTATTAACACAACCAAATATGACAACATCATTATAGCTAAGGAATATCAATTCTTGAAAGTGACTAATCCAACAGTAGCTATTTTCATAAAATTCATAAAATAAAAAAACACCCTCCTGGATGTCCGATTGTCTCAGGCATCAATAGCCTCACAGAGAAGGCAAGCCAGTATGTAGATTTTAGACTCAGAGACTATCTCCCACAGATATCCTCATATATGCAAGACACCACAGATGTCTTAGACCAATTAGAGAATGTACACCTCACGACAAGTACATGGTTAGTAACGGCAGATGTAGAATCTATCTACATTTGTATAAACCATGATCTAGGAATACAAGCAGTAGAAGACCCCTTACATGATGACTTCATATTACAACTATTGAGTTTCGTCCTCAAATAAAACTTCTTTACAATTAGCAACTGCTATTACCTGCAAATTAGAGATACTGCCATGGGCACAACATGTGCTCCCACCTATGCTAATTTATTTTTAGGCTGGTGGGAGCACAAATTTGTATTCTTAGATATCAATACAGAACACTTGAGCAAAATTCCCCTCTGTATACGCTATATCGATGATGTGCTCTTCCTTTGGGAGGGCACAAAGACTGAACTTGATATACTGTATTTATGAATAACTTAAATTCAAATACTTTGAATATAAAACTAAGATATGAAGCGAACCAACAGTCAATCAACTTTTTGGACTTCCAAATCAGCAAAACTTCTAAAGGTACACTCGCAATGGACGTCCATAGAAAAAAGACAACTACCAACAGCCTACTACACAGTTCCAGCGCTCATGCCCCAAACAGGATTAAAGCACTACCCATAGGAGAGTTCTTACGCATGAGACGTAACTGCTCATCAGACCAAAATTATAAACTAAGAGTAAAATAACTTATTGAAAGACTGCTACTGATAGGATTAAAAAGGCAGAATACAGAGCTAAATATACTACAAGACACAAACTATTAAAGAAAAAGAATAAGCCTAGACAAAAAAAGATTAGGTTTATTTCGACCTACAACCCAAGTAGCAAACAAATTCTGAACATTTTGCAGGACAACTGGTAAATTCTCAGATCTGATCCCATTCAAAAATCGTGGGGGATAAAGTACACTCAGGATTTGGGAGAACACATAACCTGAAAAAAGTCCTAATAAGTCCAAGCCACCTAAAGGGCCCCAAAACAACCGGGGCTTTTCAACATGGCTCATTTAAATGTGGAACGTGCAGTACCTGTAGCTTCATGCTCAAAATACATAAAGTGCGTGTTCATTTCAATAAAACTCATAAAATCAATACATACATCAATTGCCATACAGAGGATATCATCTATACCTTACAATGCAAATGTGAAAAAACCCACGTTGGCATGACGACCAGGAAAATAAGAACAAGACTTCAGGAGCATCTGAGACACATTAAAAATGCCGCCAAAGATCTAAAAGCAGGAAAACAACTTACGTCTGCAGCTCGCCATTTTTACAATAAACACAACTATAAACAATCAGAGTTAAAATGCTATGGCATCCAGAAAGTAAAAATAGGCATGAGAGGTGGAAATTTAGAAAAGATTCTGCTACAGGCAGAAAGCAGATGGATTTTTCTATTAAACACAGTTCAACGTTTTGGACTAAATGAACAAAACAACTTTACTCCATTTCTCTAATATAAATTGCAACAATGACAATCTATCTGACTCCTATCAGAGCAAATTCACTTCCTAATACTTGGCCACCAACATGGTCAACATATTCTTGAATAAAACACCCCCGATCTAATCCCTCATAACAGAGTTGTATGATTATATACTCACTTCATCAAAAGCCTATGCTTTTTTTTTTTCTTACACTCACCAAAACACTAGTTATATTTAGGTTATAATGAAACAACCATTCACACGTCAGGTTTGGCTGCCTGCTTACACAATGTTAGGTTTTTATTTTTGAACTTCAATTTTTAATTCCAAATGTCTATGGATTATTATTACGTACATACTATATACACTAATAATGACATCAACATATGTAAATGAATTAGTTGGCAACTCATGTGTGTCTCTTCTGTTTTATATTCTCTACCACACTATCATTTAACCATATATGATAATAATCCCAATATGATCACTGGCAAGTGATTTCCACAACCCTTAATAAATGTAAATACCATTAATATAACCCCATTACTAAGAAATTCTGCTGTCATTAATTATCTTTCTGTACACTAATGTTGTAACAAGTATTAGAATGCTCTGAATAGCCAGGATTGTCAAGATACTAATCAGATTCGCTGTCAAATGATGACACGTACATTGAGGGTGTGACCCCACACACTATAAAAAGCCGACATCCCAACAGCGTGCTTAACCTTTGAAAAAGCCGACTCACTGCGAAACATGTTAGGTGCGCTAGGGTACTGGTGAGGAGTCATAGGAGCTCCTGTGTTTTTAGATAGCCTTAGGATACCTTACTCTTACTGTAGTATAATTATTGACTGATACAGTGGAGCGATCCACTGAGGAATATAATGTTTTTGCAGTGATTCAGTGCTAACGGCAGATATTGATTCAGTAACAGTACTGACACATACCACATGTATTTACTGAACCACTTAAGCTAAGATTTATAAGTCTTGCATGAAGCATTACGTATAATTACCTTAGAAAGCCAAACTACTAGGATACATTTGAACCGATATTACCCGTTATTAGCAAACGTAGAATTGTGATTTTCATGCACTCACAATGCACTAGTAATCCACAATAGCTAGTGAAGTTTTACCAACCACCACATGGTTCTATTCGTTTTATACTCTACATAGAAATTGCTAACTCTTTTATATTTTGCGCAGCAACCATTATACTACCTGCCAGTGCAACGCAAGAGAACCCAATTTGTACCTTTTCCAGGTGATACATAGTATAATATATTATATTCTAGTTAATGCATATGGTTTTATTACATTAAGGTTTACGTTTCCAGGCTTTTTTAAAATATACCCAGACAGCCATTTACTTAGAGGTTGTTGTCAGGGTTTTTCCCCTGCTTTGTTTGCCATGTCCTGCTGGCAGCCATTTTACTCAACTCTCTTACTTAGTCTGGTGCAGAGTGTGTGATGCTGCTCATTTCCTGCATGCCCTCTTATGGCCAGACTGGTGAACATCATCTGTGTGAGACAGGTTGCAATCCCAGAATTGTGATGTCATCACATTATTTAAAGGGCCTCTGTTCAGTATGCTTTGCCCTTGCGTTGTCTCAGACCTGTTTGTGAGTTCCTGTGTTCCAGTTCCTGTGTATTACCTGGCGGTCTTATGTCCCTTCTGGTTCCTGATCCTTGGCTTGTTCCTGACTCTGCTGTTCTCCTTGTTTCTGATTCCAGATCATCTGACTACTCGCTTTGGCTCCTGACTCGGCTCGTCTGACTACAAGCTCTGGCTTTGATTCCTGGCTTGTTATTTGACTTGTGGACTTTTTATTATTTTTTGTTATTAATAAAGGTGTGATTATTTTTGCACTTCTTGTATCAGTCTGATTCCTGGCACCTTGACATTACGCAAGGGCCAAGAATCCTGATGGTGCTAATAATCCACCTTTACCTACCATCATTTCCAAAATGGATGAACAGGATCATCACTTGGATCAATTTGCAGTATCCCTGCAAACCCTGCTGACTCGCACTGCACATTTGGACAAGAGTGTCCCACAAGTTATGGCTGCTCCTGTTTCCGCTGCTGCACCAGTCCTACCCAAAGCATGTCCAGTTCTGCACCTCTACCTCAGTGATATAGAGGCAATCCTATTCAGTGCAGTGGGTTTTTGAACCAGGTTTGCATTTATTTTGAGATGTTACCTCAGGCATTTCCCTCTGACAGAGCTAAGGTGGGATTTCTCATCTTTTTACTCTCTGACACAGCTCTTGCCTGGGCTAATCCCTTGTGGGAGACTAATAAACCTGTGATTTCAAATTACCCTGAATTTTTGGCCTCCTTTCGAAGGGTATTTGATGTTCTGGCTCGCTCCTCCTCTGCTGCTAAATGACTCATGTCCATTCAGCAAGATACAAGATCTGTAGTTCAGTATGCCATTAAGTTCCGTACGCTTGCCGCAGAGGTAGGTTGGAACAATGAAGCCCTTGTTGCCGCTTTTTTTCAAGGGCTCTCGTATGCGATTAAAGATGAAGTTGCTGCAACAGATTTACCAGAGGATCTCGAGGCATTGGTGTCTTTTTTAATCCTAATTGACATCAGAGTAAATAAGAGGCCCTCTTTCAAGGTGCGCTTGTGGAAGCCTCCTGTTCCGTTGTGTCCTACGTGTTCATTCCCATCCATGCCTCCCTATCCTCTCATGCCTTCTTGTCCCGAGTCTCCAGGTACTGCTGAGCTGATGCAGTTGGGATTCACACATCTCTCCATAGCAGAGAGGGCCTTTAGGAGAAGGGAGGGGCTCTGCCTCTATTGTGGGTTACAGGGCCACCTTTTAAAGTCTTGTCCTACACGGCCAGGAAATGCTCGCACATAAGGTCCTGTCGGGTGCAGACCTTGGGTGGTTTATCCTCGTCCCCAGAACCGCTTAAGAAGAAACCTTTAGTCACAGTTGTCTTTTCCTGGGTGGACTCCTCCCTTGTCACTTAGGCTCTTGTTGACTCCGGTGCTGCAGGCTATTTAATTGACAGTGCTTTTGTATCACAGCACTCCATTCCTGTATTGCTTCAGGCCGTTTCACTTGCTATTGAGGCCATTGATGGCAGGCCCCTTCAGCCCACACTCGTTACTCATGAAACCGCTCCGTTATCCATGGCTGTTGGGGCCCTTCATTTTGAAACCCTCCAGTTCCAGGTGATAAACTATCTGCATTTTCTGGTTGTTCTGGGTTATCCCTGGCTCCAAAAGCACAATCCCAGTCTCGACTGGCCCAGGTCCAAAATTTTGTCATGGTCTCCGCTATGTATTTCCACTTGTCTTTGGAAACCAGTCAAGTCTTGTGCACTTCTTTGGTATCTCAATTGCCAGAGGAGTACCAAGAGTTCCTAGACATTTTTGACATGGTGCGTGCCAGTACGTTGCCTCATCACCGCTCTTTTGTGCCATAGACCTGCAACCTGGAGCCATTCCTCCTCAGGGCCGGGTTTACCCTCTGTCCGTTGCAGAGAAGTGTGCTATTGAGGAGTATGTTGCCGATGCTCTGTGGCGGTGGATCATCTACATATCCTGATCTCCTGCAGGGGCTGGCTTCTTCTTTGTGAAGAAAAAGGGTGGCGAGTTAAGATCATACATCGAATATAGGGGGTCTTAATTGTCTTACCATTAAGAATGCTTACCCTATTCCGCTCATTACGGAACTCTTTTATCGCCTCAAGGGAGCTACGGTCTTTTCTAAACTTGATTTGAGAGGAGCGTACAATCTCGTTAGGATCAAGGAGGGCCACGAATGGAAAACAGCATTTAACACCAGGAGCAGGCATTATGAATATCTTGTAATGTCCTTTGGCATATGTAATGCTCCTGCTGTTTTTCAGGAATTCATTAATGATGTCCTACGAGATATGTTGCAACAGTGTGTTGTGGTGTACTTAGACGACATACACTCACCCACACTTGAGGCTCATCATTCTGATGTCACACAGTAATTCAGAGACTACGTGAGAATGGCCTGTTTTGTAAACTCGAGAAATGTGAGTTCCATCAGACTCAAGTAACCTTCCTAGGTTATGTAATCTCTGTTGCAGGGTTCTCCATGGATCCTGACAAGTTATCTGCAGTTCTGCAGTGGCCTCGCCCAGTTGGTCTTCAGTCTTTTGAAAGTTTTTTGGGCTTTGCCAATTTAATAGAAAGTTTATTAAAAACTTTTCTTCCTTGGTCAAACCTATCACAGACATGACCCGTAAAGAGAATGATCCACTCCATTTGTCACCTGCTACCATTAAGGCCTTTGATAGTCTTAAGACTGCCTTTGCTGGAGCTCCAGTTCTGGCTCATCCTAACCTTGTCCTGCCTTTCGTTTTTGAGGTTGATGCATCTGAGACTGGAGTAGGTGCCCTCTTGTCTCAACGTCCAACCCCTGACGGTTCCTTGCATATGTGTGGTTTCTTCTCTAAGAAATTGTCTCAGTGGAGTGCAATTATGAAATTGGCGACAAGGAATTACTGGCCATAATTTTGGCACTCAAGGAATGGAGGCATCTTCTCGAGGGTACTAGAGTACCAGTGCTCATTCTTACTGACCACAAGAATTTAACTTATCTATCTGAAGCAAAACGTTTGTTGATGGACGCAATTTTTGTCTAGGTTTAATTATGTGGTCTCCTACCTGCCTGGTAGTAAGAATGTTAGGGCTGATGCCCTCTCTCGACAATTTTCGCCACTGTCCAAGGAGGAGTCTGTACCTACTCCAGTTATATCTCCTGACCATATTTTGGCTACCATACATACTAATTTGACTTTTCCCTTGGGGGAGGAGATCCTGGCTGCACAAATCAATGCACCTCATGAGAAACCTAGTGGTAAGTGCTTTGTTCCTGAGAATCTTCAAACTAAACTTTTGCACACTTACCACTATCCTAAAGCCACAGGTCACCTGGGCAAGAACCAAATGATTTGCACGACAATTCTGGTGGCCAGGTCTTTGTTCTGATGTTGCTGCGTATGTTGTCTCCTGCTTAGTCTGTGCACAGAATAAGACTCCTCAACGTCTTCCTGTGGGTCATCTTCAACCTATTGCTAATGGTGAGCATCCTTGGACACATCCTTTCATGGACTTCATTGTCAAGAGAAGTGGCTTTTTCAAAGGGTCTCTTTGAAAAAGCCATTTTCTGGCAAAACATGTTAGGGATGTTAGGGCATTGGTGAGGAGTCCTAGTAGCTCCTGTGTTTTTAGCAAGCCTTAGGCTACCATTACTTTACTGTAGTGTTAATGTTATACCGTGGGTAATCATTAATAATGGGGCACCAATAGATATCTATTATGGTTTACACTCGATATTAAGTGTCTATCCTATGACTATAGTTGTAACAGAGCAATGAGAAATCTGTATCGCAGCAGCGTTCACTACCTAACTGAAATATAGCAACAGCACCTCAACATATAATTCTGATTTAAGTTTAGACATTAGCATTCATGAGCACTTGAGCGGCTCAGATGCCTTATACCTTTGGCACATTATTAAATGGAGCAAATAGTCAATATATAATTTTGCTCATTGGGGTGTGGTTAACATTAAGTTAAGTGTCACAACAGATATCTAAGGACTCTATCATGTGTTAAGTGCAGAATACTCAATTTAATTTTATGCAAATAGAGTTAAAACGCCAACTATTATGTATTGGCAATAATGTTAATACATCTTAAGTATGCTATAAGATATAAGAGTGTGTTTCAAGTGATGAATAGTTATTAATAAGAGTGACACAGCGTTCATTATTATTTTGTCTTATACCAGCCAAGATATTATTATATAAGAATTAATCACATCACACTAGTGGGCATTATAAGTTATGTTCAGTTACCAATAACAATGCATGTCTGGTGCCTATTGATAGTGATGTTGACAATTGCCAGCTAACTATAAGTACTCAGCAACCACATTACCAATAAAAGTTTTAGATACAGGCAAACAATACCAAATGAAGCCAATAGCTGGGTATTGAACAGCAATGTGTAATATTGACACATGTAAGTTATAATATTCAGGTGAAATCACCAGGCACACTATATTCTTTAGCAACCATTTTATATACATATCAATTTCTGATGCAATGTTTCTAATTTCTCACGGCTGCTAGCTATCAGCTAACATCCGCCACTGACGGTGTAACACAATACACGATTTCCACTTATTAGTGGGTATTTGAAGTTATTTAGTTACACCTGATATCTATTTATCTATAGTATCACTAGTAATAAACACAACAATTACTATCCTGGATGTCACATAGTATCATACTATGATTACTCTATAATTGAATCAGTATATACACTACGTTAGGTACCTAAGTGTGTTTTTTAATTTATTTTCCTAATTTTACTTTTTAGCCCAATAAAAGTTATGTTTTAAATTATATCTCTGCTTGCTGCAATTTTATGTAATATTTAGTTACCATCATCATTTATTTATTATCCCTTGTGACCCAGGAGTGCTATAGGTGTATTCTTTCTTTCCAATTGTGCCAATTTAATTAATACACAGCAACCATACCCTGTCCAATTCAGTGACTATATCAAGGATAAAGGGTCCATTTAATTAAAGGAGTGCCATTGATGTTTTCTAATGTACAAGTTCTATCCTGTGGCCTACGCTCTTGATCTTCCTCCTGCAATGGGCATCGCCAAAGTTTTTCATGTGTCCCTCTTGAAACCATTGGTTTGTAATCGGTTTACCACTGTGTTGCCTAGTCCCCATTCTA
Organism: Bombina bombina; assembly: GCF_027579735.1. NCBI lineage: Eukaryota > Metazoa > Chordata > Amphibia > Anura > Bombinatoridae > Bombina > Bombina bombina. The sequence continues at coordinate 789,878,623 of NC_069504.1, read as the reverse complement.
TCTCTGTTGACAACCATGAAGAATATGAGGTCAGCAGCATTATTGACGCTCGTATGTCCAGGGGCCGCTTACAGTATTTGGTTCACTGGAGGGGCTACGATCTGGAGGAGTGTTCATGGGTTCTCTCTTCTAAAGTTCATGCTCCCACCCTCCACTGTGCCTACCATGCCCGTTTTCCCAATAAGCCTTTTGTCCTCCCGCGGGGAGGGGTCGCTGAGGGGGGGGGGGGTACTGTGGGGTTTTTTCCTACTTTGTTTGCCATGTGCTGCTAGCAACCATTTTACTCACCTTTCTTACTGAATCTGGTGCAGAGTGTGTGATGCTGATCATTTCCTGCACACCCTCTTATGGTCAGACTGGTGAACATCATCCGTGTGAGACAGGTTGCAGTCTCAGAATTGTGATGTCATCAATTATTATTTAAAGGGCCTCTGTTCAGTATGCTTTGCCCTTGTGTTGTCTCAGATCTGTTTGTGACTTCCTGTGTTCCAGTTCCTGTGTATTACCTGGCTGTCTGACGTCCCTTCTGGTTCCTGATCCCTGGCTTGTTCCTGACTCTGCTGTTCTATTTGTTCCTGATTCCGGCTTGTCTGACTACTCGCTTTGGCTCCTGACTCGGCTCGTCTGACTACCAGCTCTGGCTTTGACTCCTGGCTTGTTATTTGACTTGTGGGCTTTTTACCAATTTTTGTTATTAATAAAGGTGTGATCATTTTTGCACTTCTCGTCACAGTCTGATTCCTGGCACCCTGACAGTTCTTCAGGGCAAATAGAAAATCAGCCGCTTTAACCCATGCTGAAATCATTGAGTCAGCTCTATACACTAGTAATTATTTACGGTGACTCTTTCCTTCAACCTTTACATATACTATGTAAGGTGCCTAAGTGTGGTTTTAAGTTCACCTTTCCTATTTTTATTATTAACCCCAATAAAAGTTTTTGTAAAAATTTTTTTTATTTACGGTGACTCTTTCCTTCAACCTTTACATATACTACGTAAGGTGCCTAAGTGTGGTTTTAAGTTCACCTTTCCTATTTTTATTATTAACCCCAATAAAAGTTTTTTTTTTATTTTTTTGTTCTTCCATTTTCTATGTAATGATTGTTATGCAAGTTGTAGTTTACAATTAGCTACACAGCTCAATGTACGTTCTTGCCCCCGAGTGCTATAGGTGTACTCTTTCTAAGAGTTGGTCCCTTCACCTTTCACCCTTGTAATCGGTTTACCACTGTGTTGCCTCGTCCCCATTCTATCTCTGTTGACAACCATGAAGAATATGAGGTCAGCAGCATTATTGACGCTCGTATGTCCAGGGGCTGCTTACAGTATTTGGTTCACTGGAGGGGCTACGGTCCGGAGGAGTGTTCATGGGTTCTCTCCTCTAAAGTTCATGCTCCCGCCCTCCTCTGTGCCTTCCATGCCCATTTCCCCAATAAGTCTTTTGTCCTCCCGCAGGGGTGGGGTCGTTGAGGGGGGGTACAGTCAGGTTTTTTTTCCTACTTTGTTTGCAATGTGCTGCTGGCAGCCATTTTACTCACCTCTCTTACTGAATCTGGTGCAGAGTGTGTGATGCTGCTCATTTCCTGTACACCCTCTTATGGTAAGACTGGTGAACACCATCTGTGTGAGACAGGTTGCAGTCTCAGAATTGTGATGTCATCACTTATTATTTAAAGGGCCTCTGTTCAGTATGCTTTGCACTTGCGTTGTCTCAGATCTGTTTGTGAGTTCCTGTGTTCCAGTTCCTGTGTATTACCTGGCTGTCTGACGTCCCTTCTGGTTCCTGATCCCTGGCTTGTTCCTGACTCTGCTGTTCTATTTGTTCCTGATTCCGGCTCGTCTGACTACTCGCTTTGGCTCCTGACTCGGCTCGCCTGACTACCAGCTCTGGCTTTGACTCCTTGCTTGTTATTTGACTTGTGGACTTTTTACCAATTTTTGTTATTAAAAAAGGTGTGATTATTTTTGCACTTCTCGTCACAGTCTGATTCCTGGCACCCTGACAGTTCTTCAGGGCAAATAGAAAATCAGCCGCTTTAACCCATGCTGAAATCATTGAGTCAGCTCTATACACTAGTAATTATTTATGGTGACTCTTTCCTTCAACCTTTACATATACTATGTAAGGTGCCTAAGTGTGGTTTTAAGTTCACCTTTCCTATTTTTATTATTAACCCCAATAAAAGTTTTTGTAAAAAAAATTTTGTTCTTCCATTTTCTATGTAATGCTTGTTATGCAAGTTGTAGTTTACAATTAGCTACACAGTTAAACTTACTTTCTTGCCCCCAAGTGCTATAGGTGTACTCTTTCTAAGAGTTGGTCCCTTCACCTTACACCCTTGTAATCGGTTTACTACTGTGTTGCCTCGTCCCCATTCTATCTCTGTTGACAACCATGAAGAATATGAGGTCAGCAGCATTATTGACGCTCGTATGTCCAGGGGCAACTTACAGTATTTGGTTCACTGGAAGGGCTATGGTCCGGAGGAGTGTTCATGGGTTCTCTCCTCTAAAGTTCATGCTCCCGCCCTCCTCTGTGCCTTCCATGCCTGTTTCCCCAATAAGCCTTTTGTCCTCCCGCGGGGGAGCGGTCGTTGAGGGGGGGTACTGTCAGGGTTTTTTTCCTACTCTGTTTGCCATGTGCTGCTGGCAGCCATTTTACTCACCTCTCTTACTGAATCTGGTGCAAAGTGTGTGATGCTGCTCATTTCCTGCACACCCTTTTATGGTCAGACTGGTGAACATCATCCATGTGAGACAGGTTGCCGTCTTAGAATTGTGATGTCATCACTTATTATTTAAAGGGCCTCTGTTCAGTATGCTTTGCCCTTGCGTGGTCTCAGATCTGTTTTTGAGTTTCTGTGTATTACCTGGCTGTCTGACGTCCCTTCTGGTTCCTGATCCCTGGCTTGTTCCTGACTCTGCTGTTCTCCTTGTTCCTGATTCCGGCTCGTCTGACTACTCGCTTTGGCTCCTGACTCAGCTCGTCTGACTAAAAGCTCTGGCTTTGACTCCTGGCTTTTTATTTGACTTGTGCACTTTTTACTATTTTTTGTTATTAATAAAGGTGTGATTATTTTTGCACTTCTCTTCACAATCTGATTACTGGCACCCTGACAGTTCTTCAGGGCAAATACAAAATCAGGCGTTTTAACCCACTAGTAGTTATTTACGGTGACTCTTTCCTTCAACCTTTACATATACTACGTAAGGTGCCTAAGTGTGGTTTTAAGTTCACCTTTCCTATTTTTATTATTAACCCCAATAAAAGTTTTTTTTTATTTTTTTGTTCTTCCATTTTCTATGTAATGCTTGTTATGCAAGTTGTAGTTTACAATTAGCTACACAGCTCAATGTACTTTCTTGCTCCCGAGTGCTATAGGTGTATTCTTTCTAAGAGTTGGTCCCTTCACCTCTCTTAACAACCGGTTAGAATGGTAAAAAAATTTACTCAACCTTTCTGTTGTGTGTCTCTGTGGGCCATACTGAGCATGGAGAAGAGAAAGAGCAGCAAATAATTTTTGTGAGGATTTGGGAACAAGAATTGTGGAAAAGGATGGACAATCTCATAGATCTTAATGTTCCTGTATCCACTGTGTGCAACATTATCAAGATATTTACAGCCCATGGCACTGAAGCTTATCTCCCTAGACTTGGACGAAAGAGAGAAATTGCTCAAAGATTGCAACAAAGGGTTGTTCGAATGGTGGATAAAGAACCTCGATTAACTTGCAGACAAATTTAAGCTGACCTTCAGGCACAGGGTACAAATGTGTCAGCTTTCACTATACGTCACCATCTGAATGAAAATGGACGCTTTGGTAAGAGACCCAGGAGGACCCCACTGCTGACAGAGAAACATAAAAAAGACAGTTTGGAGTTTGCCAAACTTTCCAGTGGAAGGCAAAAACCTTTTGGGAGAATCTGCTCTGGGCAGACAAAACAAAATTACAGCTTTTTGGTAAAGCCCATGTTACGGTTGCCTCCAGGCTGGCTGGAAGTTGGACTGTAGAAAAGGATGCTCCTAGCGCTCACCAAAGGAGCAGCAGCACCGTAGACTCTATAACTGCTGCGTAGCCACCATAAGTAATGCAGACTCTATGAACCACCGCTGCTGGGCTGGTATCTCGCCGTCTGCTCTGCGCCCTGGACCTACGACCAGGCTCCAGTAGGTGAACCTCTTCCTTCTGTAGCAATCCCTGTAGCTAAGGGAGTATGAAAAACATAGCAATCCCTGTAGTGATATAAGCTGTATCCTACAAACATGAGTCAAAGCTTCAAGTTAGAGGGTCAACATAGGTCTGCTGTGCTGGAGCACACAGACTGCTTTTTATTGAGGTTACATGCAAACAGGACACTCTCAGGGGGAGGCATAAAATCCCCCATCACACATTTGATATTAGATAGAGAGACAGTCCCTTTGACAGGCCACAACATTACTTTAGCAGATAACATTTTACACACAATAAAACAATGCAGTCCACCTTATCACTACTAGAAGTCTGATTAGACAATGGGAATGTTTTATCACTAAACTTAATTAGAGCTGATCCCAGCAAACTTGTATTTAGAATGCTTCTTGAAGCTGAACAAAGTTATCTCTGTAGTTCTGACCGAAGGGTCTGTCACATAGCACTTAATGGCACACAATGAAACTGAACCAAGTGGGAGAAAGCCAGGGACAAGTCATTTCACAGGTCTGGGGACATAGTCTTAAAGGGGCATTGTTCACCAAAGTCACAATATGTCCCCAGACGGTTCTTAAAGGGCCACACACACCCAACAAAAGTTAATAGGTTTTCAGGGGCACAATCTTCCAGGGGCCATAGTCATGTGGAAGGAGGCTGGCAAATAGGCTTCTCCAAAATCCAGGGAAGCAGGGCAATTTTCCATTTAAAGGGCCAGTTACAAACAGCAGTTTGTAACATATCTCCCCTTTTGGAGGGAGACTAACCAGGCACCTGACCTTCTGCCGGTCAGTGCCCAAGTTAGTCTCGCAACCCACCCACAAATAATCGCTAGCAGCAAAGTAGCCCCCCCACAATACGTAGTACTGGCCTGTAAGTTCCAGGTTGCAGGATGAAAGTGCAGCATCCTCGGCCTTCCTGGCGCAGCTGGGCAAATAGCTGATGGTACTTGGGGGGCAGAGGCCAGCGGCACTCTGCCCTGGTGCCAGCGCTTCTGCTGGGGTGAGGGGTTTGCAGGCCAGTTCTGTAACAAGGACAAGGTCTGTAGGGCAGAGGCCAGCAGCGCTCTGTCCTGATGCCAGCTCTTCTGCTGGGGGAATTGGGGCATAGTCCTGCCCGGTGGCAAAGGGAACGTGGGGGTCAGTGGGGGCCAACATCTCCACTGTTAACCCTGGGCCCAAGTTAGGAGTTAGCTGGGGAGGGGGAGATTGGCTTACCTCATCCTCCTGATACTCCGGCGGCCGTTGGGAAGGGAGGTCGATGCTCTCCGCTTCCTGTGGAACATGCTGCGGCTGGGGAGAGAGACCGGTTGTCTCCTCTCCCTGGAAGGCACACTCTGGCTGGGGAGGGAGGTCGATGCTCTCCCCTCCCTGTAGCTGGGTCTGTCGCTGGGGATCTGGGCCGCCTGCCCAGCATCCCTGTAGGGCCGGTAGAGAGACTGCAGTCGCATCTCCACCTGCCTGCTGGGGGTCCTCCCAGGACCAGTCTATGAGGCCTGCTGCCTCTGGTATCTCTGGTTGGGGTTGGGGAAGGAGACCGGTTGTCTCTTCCCTCTGCACAGTATACTGCCGCTGGGGAGGGAGGTCACTGCTCTCCTCTCCCTGTGGAACATGCTGCGGCTGGGGAGAGAGACCAGGTGTCCATACCCTCAAACTCCACAGTTGGCGCTCAAAGGCTCGTGCCGCTTCGTTCTCAGTAGCCAATTCCCGGATGAGGCGACTGACTACCTCCTGTGCAGGGTCTGGACCATATCGGACTAGCCGCCTCTTTACCTCTGGAACGAAATCAGCGCCCTCATAGCGACGGATCAGGTTGAGGTGCTCTTCACAGGGTTCTGACCAGTGTCTTGTCAGCTCCATGCTGCTGTAGGTAGGGACGCTGCGCAGTGGCTAGCGTTGCCCTCAATTACTCTCCTACGATACCAGTGCTTTTGTGGTGCTGCTCCTTGCGCTAGGACGCCAATCCCACCGCTGCCGCCAAATGTTACGGTTGCCTCCAGGCTGGCTGGAAGTTGGACCGTAGAAAAGGATGCTCCTAGCGCTCACCAAAGGAGCAGCAGCACCGTAGACTCTATAACTGCTGCGTAGCCACCATAAGTAATGCAGACTCTATGAACCACCGCTGCTGGGCTGGTATCTCGCCGTCTGCTCTGCGCCCTGGACCTACGACCAGGCTCCAGTAGGTGAACCTCTTCCTTCTGTAGCAATCCCTGTAGCTAAGGGAGTATGAAAAACATAGCAATCCCTGTAGTGATATAAGCTGTATCCTACAAACATGAGTCAAAGCTTCAAGTTAGAGGGTCAACATAGGTCTGCTGTGCTGGAGCACACAGACTGCTTTTTATTGAGGTTACATGCAAACAGGACACTCTCAGGGGGAGGCATAAAATCCCCCATCACACATTTGATATTAGATAGAGAGACAGTCCCTTTGACAGGCCACAACATTACTTTAGCAGATAACATTTTACACACAATAAAACAATGCAGTCCACCTTATCACTACTAGAAGTCTGATTAGACAATGGGAATGTTTTATCACTAAACTTAATTAGAGCTGATCCCAGCAAACTTGTATTTAGAATGCTTCTTGAAGCTGAACAAAGTTATCTCTGTAGTTCTGACCGAAGGGTCTGTCACATAGCACTTAATGGCACACAATGAAACTGAACCAAGTGGGAGAAAGCCAGGGACAAGTCATTTCACAGGTCTGGGGACATAGTCTTAAAGGGGCATTGTTCACCAAAGTCACAATATGTCCCCAGACGGTTCTTAAAGGGCCACACACACAAAACAAAAGTTAATAGGTTTTCAGGGGCACAATCTTCCAGGGGCCATAGTCATGTGGAAGGAGGCTGGCAAATAGGCTTCTCCAAAATCCAGGGAAGCAGGGCAATTTTCCATTTAAAGGGCCAGTTACAAACAGCAGTTTGTAACAGCCCATCATTCTACTGTTTTCAGAAAATTAAATGAGGCTTTTAAAGAAAAGAATACAGTTCCTACAGTCAAATATGGTGGAGGTTTACTGATGTTTTGGGGTTGCTTGGCTGCTTTAGGCACTGGATGTTTTGACTGTGTGCATGGAATTGTGAAATCTGATAACTACCAAAAAATGATGTGGTGCAATATAGGGCCCAGTGTCAGAAAGTTGGGTCTCCATCAGAGGTCATGGGTCTTACAACAGGACAATGACCCAAAGCACACATCATAAAGCACCCAGAAATGGTTTAAGACAAAGCACTGGAGAGTACTGAACTGGCCAGCAAAGAGTCCAGATCTCAATCCTATAGAGCACCTGTGGAGAGATCTGAAAACTACAGTTAGGAAAAGGAACCCTACCAATCTGAGAGACCTGGAGCAGTTGGCGAAAGAAGAGTAGTCCAAAATTCCAGTAGAGAGGTGTAAGAAGCTCATTGATAGTTACAGGAAGCGATTGATTTCAGTTATTTTCCAAGGGGTCTGCAACCAAATATTAAATTGAGGGTGCCAACAATTTTGTCCAGTCTATTTTTTGAGTTTTTAAAGGAATGTGTTAGATTTGACTTTTTTTCTCCGCTTTTTTAGTGTCATTCCAATACAAACAAAAGAAATAAACATGAGAATGCCTAAACATTTGTAATTGCAACAATTTTTTGGGCGAAGTGCAGGGGTGTCAATATATTTGACCATGACTGTATATCTACATATGTACACATATGTATTTAATTGTTTTTATGTACATATATGTCTGTAAATACATAAATACACATATAAATACATAAATACATATGTACACACATATATACATTTTTATATATATATATATATATATATATATACACAAACATACATATTTAGACATGTGTATGTATGTATCTCTATGTTAAAGCCCTTTCTTGGGGGGGGGGGTTAACACCTGAAACCTCATATCTTTGAGATCTTATTACATTTTTTTTTTTGAGGTTTATAAAAAAGATAGCAATAAATAAAGTACAAGAAAGTTATCTGAGGAATACATAGACATAGAGACAGTGCTTGGTAGTAATTGCTCACAATTAGTCTTTGAAAGGAATGCATAGAATGATGCTATCTCAAGACAAATGTGAGACAGCTAAACAATACATGTACCCAAATATAATAATAACCTCAGGTTTCCCTCTTGAAAAGTTGTAATTAACTGTCCCCTCTGGAAACATTATTATAGGTACTAGCTAAATTTCTCATGAAGAAAATAGTGGGACACTTTTGGCCCCATAAAAAGAAGATTAAACTAGAAGAGGCACTAATGGGGAGCAAGGGCGATATCAAGAGATAAGGGCCTCTTATGGAACCATATGATTATGCTTACAACATAAAAAAACTGCTAACACTCTGAATTAGGTACAATATTGGCATACTGACTTGGGGAACAATGGACAAGCAAATCCATAGGTCACTTTTTTAGATAGCAAGGTATAAGGTATACATATAACATCACTTATGGGGAAATCTAAGAGGATGAACAGTTAACTTAAAAGTACAGAGCAAATGAAGACAGTACTATACATTTTTCGCAAATTAATCAAGCTAAGGAGATCCAGAGAGCCCTTATTATATTTTTAGTAGACAGTTTTATTATGAGTGTCACTGAACTTTTAAATGTATTTTGTATGTGTTTTTTTTTAAATTTTTATTCAAGCATCACAGTTAACCATAGCTCTGAATTTGCAGTATCCCGATGCACTTTAAATTCAATTGCGCTAGGGGGCGGAGTCAACTGCCGAGGTGATCGGACGCATACCTTCAGAGCTCTGGCTCCAAATGTTCTAAAAGGGGTCTAAATACCTTTATCTATAGCTAAAATATACTCAGAGACAAGTTTCAGTAGTATTAGCTACCCTACGTTTAAGTTTGAGAGTCAGCAAAGACTATCTGGCGCTCTGCCACTATGTCAAGACAAGCTACTTGAGGATTATGCTACCCGAGTTAGCCAAGATGGCGTCGACCTCGTGGGACGAAGAAATTCTGAGATCACTAGAAGATCATTTCACACAGTTAAGGCTAGCACTTATCACAGTGTTTGAACAGAAGTGGCAGACTAGCACAAATATGCAGAATCTAGGGAAGCTTCACGACATTCATGAAGACAATTTGCATGTTAACGTGGCGTCCTCCCTATACCGGTCTAGTTGTGATAGGCCTGATCGGAAGCGAGATGAAAGAGACTTTGATATGCGAACCAATTTTTTATTAAATGGGCCAATTGACTTCTTAACCATTGCTCCCACCTATTGTGAACCACCTTTTGTCCAACGGATATATCCCCGGCAAGAAGATCTGATATCTTTTCGACCTTACTTACAAACGCCTCTGTTTTCACCCACCTCACTTTACATCAGTGAGCTGTATAACATAGGGGTCCGAACAAGAGGTGAGGATCTTGCTGAGCCCCATTGCCGAAGTTCTGAAAAGCGGTTCCTGGAGAATGGGGATCAACTTGAATCTACCTGGTACTATATCCATGGAGTAGACGTGAAAGGGGAATTCCCCCTATTTGATCCGGTGAGCTCTTTCTCAATGTCGGGGAACATGCAGCTGTGGAAATCGAGTGGTACTGGTTTAGAATGGTATGTGGCCGGGGGCCGGCTTCTACGTCAGGTGGACCCCATGCTTTGGCAATTGCTGGATGCCATACTCTATTGTAGGGTTGAAGCCCTAGCTGATGCGGTGTCTAAGGATCTTCTGAGAGATATTTTGCAGTTTCATAAAGCAATATGGTCAGTTGGTGTGGGATAGATCCCTTGGCCGAGGCTACATGCGGACCTATGTTAAAGAGTTTGGGGACTGCATCTCGGAGCAATCTTTCTCTTAAGTACTCCTTTCTCTTTCACTCCTGCTTAAGAGACTACTCTCCCCAAATACAGTTAATTTCTTGTTTATTGGTTTTACAGTTCTTCAGGTTATCTCTTATTTTTATTTACACTGATTATTGTTTTGATATATTACTTGTGACAGGCTTATTTAAATTACTAATTCATACAGATAATTCATGTGTGCTTAGGGGGACTAAAAAACCTATTATATTGTTATTGCCTGTGTGACACAACATATTCTCTATTGAAACTCTGTTATTCCATGTTATTAGCTAAAAGTTAGTATTCTTCTAGAGTATGTCCTACTGCTCTTTCTATTTGCATTATTTTTACATACGGGAACCAGTAGATGTCATTGGGCTGTGTCTCCTGGGAAAGAAGATGTGTATAGACTTTTGCTTGTGTGGCCGTGCCGCCAGCGGCCGAGGTCGTGAGCCTAGACTTCCTGGGCGACTACAGCCTAACATGATGTATTATATTTGTTAACGAAACTATATGACTGAGATATTCTGTAATATTTTCATTAGAATACTATGTAATGCTAGCCAGGTTCCCATTAATATGTCTTGGTTGGTAATTTGGGACATTATACGACTTAATGTTGATACTGTTTATCTCTTGTGATTCGCTCTACATCCCATATTCATTTCCATTTAGTACATGTGTAAGCCCCCCAAAACTAATTGTAAATATCAAGGATAGTACTTGTTTACATATATTTAGTCTCCTAATAGCCATGTCTCATAGGTTTGGTGTGTATGTCCTACCCTCATAGTCCCACCTACCTAGTTGTATACTATAAGTTTGAGAAACAAAAGAGAAAGGCGACGGCACTACTGATGCTGTGTCCCACTTTGTATTCTATTCTCCTCTAGGATATGAGAGATGCCAATAGTGTACTAGGGGACTTAGGTGCTGTACATTAGGAGAAACAGACTGGAAGGTATCAATTGCTGGACACAATTGAGAGAATGTACTTGGATAGCACTCAACAGCATACGATCAGTTATTGGCCAATGCTACCGTAGGTAAAGAAGCCCAAAGTGGGGCGGATTTAAAACTTAACTTTTAATAGAAATATTAAAATAAACCCAAAACATTAAAAATCACAAACAGTGTGAAGGTGAAAGAATGATACTCCTAGGGAGAATTATCAAAATGTATATATTAATTCTCGGTATTATCTCCAGAGGATGCACTTATTATTGTGGGGTGCTACATATATCTCGGGGTGTCAACCTCTTGATTGAGGTCCTATGTCACATCCCAGGTGTGGCTAGCCCACTAATAGTTATGCTTTTCCTCTGTGTAAAAGGTGTGAGTGGTAATGATCTTGTTTGGCAGACCCAGGTTGTGAATATCCTTACCAGCTTATAAAAGATCAAACTATCATAGTAAATAATTGTGGGATGTCTTCTTAAATACCCTGCAGATATCTTATCACTAAAAAGTGATTTAAATAGTATGGACCACTTCTGTATTTGTAACCCAAACTGTCAGTAAGTGGTAAAAAATAATGAACTATGTTATTATTATGCAGCTAGTGCATTGAAACATCGGTTCCATTCTGTAGTCTAAATATAATGGAATTGGCCCCCTGGTATGTATAATAGGAGAGTGATCTACAGCATCACCCTGGGTTAGGGTAGTGTTATTATACTGTGAGATGTTTTTTTATTATGTAGAGCAATGCTAAACCACTTGGTATATCGTTGCATACACTTATAAGCAGGGGGTCCAAGAGTATTCCCCTAATTTTAGTGATAATTGAATCTTTGATATTATTGTATCTTTCTAGTATTGTAATATTTGGTGATCGTATCTAATTAGCTCTATGAGATTGTTTGGGATATCTCTAATTTTACTGATTAGATTCCATTCTAAGAGCTAAACATACATGTTAATCCAGTGCAATATCAATTGGTTTCTTGCTAGATAAGAGTACCTGATGTTATGAACTAAATACTACGATGTACGGTGCTTGGACTCATGTAGTTGCGCTTAGAATCTCAGTGAAAACTATTTACAATACTTTCAGGCAAATCGCTGCTGTAGAACAACAGCTGTGATATCAGAATGGTTTCCTTTATGTTTGGTGTATACATAGACCAGCTTTATTATATAGTGTCAGATTTCATTGTATGTGGTCAGATTCAATGCTTACACATCACACACTATAAGTTGGTTGGCTCCGTTTCCCCCCCTAGGGTAATCAGGTAATCACTATCAATATTAACCCCCGAGTTCAGTCGGGTAGTGTGTTAGATACCCAATTGGAGTTATTTTGGGTATCTCTAATTGTACTGATTAGATTCCCTTCTGAGAGCTAAACATACATATTGATCAATACGATATCAATCAGTTAAATACTGGAAAAAAATACCTAATGTTAAGAACTGTTATGAGCTAAATACTGCGATGTGTGGTGCTTATATTCATGTATTTACACATATGATCTAAGTAAAAAACTGTTGGCAACAATTTCAGGCAGATCGCTGCTGTAAAATAACAGCTGTAGTGTCAGAATAATTTCCTTTACACCGAGTAATCACTATCAATATTAGCCCCAGAATTCGATCGGGTAGTATGTCAGATACCCTGTTAGGTGTATCTCCTGAATAAATGTTATGTGCTAGTCTGGGGTATTTAGCTTGTTCTGCTGTGGAATCCTATGCAGCTTCGGATAACAAATTTACAAAGCAGGTGTTTAAACTCGGGATTGGAAGTTATTACCATTAAACCTCCCAAGTTTCTATAATAAGCTGAGTCGCTTAATGTTCTAGGCTATGGCGGTTCAGAGCCCCCTTCCCACAATATATTAATTAGAAGTACACCTACTATTTAAGGTTGTAATTTGTAAGGTACTTATATAAATAGTTAATAAATGGTTTTGTGGTTCTGGTACCTCCACTTCTCACACTCACACACGCATATACCGTTTTAAGTTAAATTCTATTTAAACATTCATACACCAAATCACACTGTTGTATTAGTTAAAAGGAGAAATATTCTCCGGCTGCCCTGACATGTTTCGCCACAAAAGGCTTTGTCAAAGGTGGGGCGCCCTCCGTTCCTTGGGCTTTTTATTGGCTGACAGGTGGGAGGCTCTTCCCAATCGACTGTAGCGATTGGTTCCCTTCATCTCCTATTGTATTGGTGGGTGAAGGGGGTGTGTGTCTAGGTCGCCACCTCTGTCATATTCTATTTGTTATCTAGAGCATGTTATGTCACTCTTTCTTTTATTTTTAATTTTTAAATACCCGAGTGAAATAATTATACGAGTGACAGAGGGATATATCACCAAATATGAGAGAATTAAAGATATTAGCTGATTGGATTGCAGGGGTTGGTATCTCCAGATTGCGCCGTTCTCACATATAAGAGACCTGAAGGTATTCTGATCGTATTCAGAATAAATAGAGAAGACTCTTTCATAATTTATTGTGTAATGGTTAATAGAAAGGTGATGTTATAAAGGGAAAAGGTGCCCTAATTTGAATGGGGAGAAACAAACAACACTAAAGGGACTGTGTATTGCAATGTGTGATTGTGGACGTGATCAAGTTGTAATCGAAGTGTAAATGGAAATACAGTGTAGAGATAAATAGTGGCAGTGATTCTAGAAGTAAAAAGGATTCTGCTGCTCCATTTGTGTGTATAAAGAAAAGAAAGTGAGACCACTTTATCAAATAAAGTAATATTTAGCCTAGTTGGATTCTAGGTCCGAAAAAAGTTTATAATTTAAGTTATGTATTGATAATGTGCAAAATAATGCCTGGTCCTGATAGGTCTGAGGCTGTAAAAAATTTTTTTATGTGAATACAAATAAATAAAAAAAAATGTGAAATGCTCTATCTTAGGCAAAAATTACTAATATTGCCTAGGTGAGTGTACTTACACCATAAGGTGTGTGAGAAATAAAGTGCAACACATACGTTACTGCAAATAAGTGAAGGAAAAGATATATTTTCCTAATTTGCAATTGGTTGTATATTATAGAAGTCAAACACTGGGAATAATAAATGGAACCTGTTTGCTTATGGTTCCAGCTTCATATTAATGAACAACCTTCAGGTCCCACTATTATGCAGCTTTTAATGGTTGGAGAAAAGTTTTTTCCAGACTGGATGAGAGTTAGGATGATATTTCATTGGTTTTATTTTATATCCTTTTTTAATGACTCCTACCCCTCAGGTTTTCCCTTTGGTACCCTGTTAGTATTATAACCAATTCTCGCAATGAGGGATACCCTATTTGGATGTGTATTAGTGTATATGTCCCATGTTCTTATTTCTCTCTGGCTTTGTTCATTTACAGAAAACAATAGTAGTTGTTTTGCTCATTTAATCCCTTTGGGTATACACTATCTAGTAGATATATCCATCTACACTCTGCTCTTAACAGGGCCTGTTCTATATTGCCCCCTCTGATGCCTAAGGATATTTTTTCTATTCCTTGGCACTTTAACTCTCTCGGGTTGGAATAATGGCGTGTAAGAAAATGAGAGGCCACTGAGGTTATAGTTTTTCCATCTTCAAGGTCCTTTGCGGCATTTTTAATGTTTCTTACATGCTCCTGTAGTCTGACTTTGAGCTGTCGGCTGGTCATCCCAACATAGATCTTGGAACAGCTGCAAAACAATACGTATATTACATTTTCAGATGTGCAGCTGATATAATTCTTGATTTTGTGTGTATGGCCAAACCTGTCCTGAATCATGTCCGTTTTACGGATATATTTGCATGAGGAGCAGGTGCCGCAGGGGAAAGATCCTGCCCGAATGGCAGTTCTTGTTTTCCCCACTTGGTAGTGGCTGCGGGATACCATGTCTTTTATATTCTGGGTTCTCCTATATCCTATTTGTATCTTATCACCTACAATTGGATCTTGATCTAAAGTAAGGATATGCCAGTGCTTGTTCAATATGTTATTTATTTCTTGCACTTGTGGATTGTATGTTAAAATTAATCTAGTTTGTTCATCTTTCCTTTTAGTCTTTTTGCGTAACAATTCTGTACGGTTAGTTTGAATTGCCCTGTTTTTGGCTCTTTTGATATTTCTTTTGCTATATTCTCTGTCCTCTAATCGTTGCTCCAAAAGCTTGGCTTGTTCATTGAAAAGATGTATGTTGCTACAGTTTCTTATTATCCTTAAAAATTCCCCAACCGGTAATGATTTGGTGGTTCCAGGGGCATGGGAGCTGCTATTGTGTAGTATGCTGTTAGTTGCTGTTTCTTTTCTGTAAAGATTGGTTTGTATTCGTCCCTCCTGATCTTTGAAAATGTTAAGATCTAGGAAATCTATCTCTGTTTGGCTCATCGTATATGTCAACTTGATGTTTAGATCATTCTGATTAAGATTATGAAGAAAATCTCTAGTTCTTCCTTGCTTCCTTCCCACATGAACAGAATGTCATCTATGTACCGAATCCAGAAAGGTATTTTATCCGTTTCGGTTGAATGAATATCGTTGAATACCACATGTTTCTCCCAGAAACCTAAGAACAGGTTAGCGTAAGTAGGGGCACAAGCCATGCCCATCGCCGTCCCTTGAACTTGTAAGTAAAACTGGTTGGCAAAGGTAAAGAAATTGTATTTGAGGACAAATTCCAATAGCTTTAGGATGAACAAATCGTGATCCTCTTCCTCTGAGGAGCCTTGATTGAGAAAAAATTGGACAGCCCTAAGTCCCTTGTCGTGTTCTATGGAGGTGTATAAGGACTCAACGTCCGCTGTGACAAGCCAGGTTTCTTTTCTGGCATTAATATTTTCCAGCCTTTGTAGAACCTCCATAGTGTCTTTGACGTAAGAGGGAAGGGCCTCCACAAATTCTCTCAATCTATGGTCCACATATTGACTGGCGTTTTCCGATAGGCATTCATTGCCGGAGACAATGGGCTTGCCTGGAGGGTTGGTGATATTTTTGTGAACCTTTGGAATGAGGTAAAAGGTAGCGATTTTGGGGTGTTTAACTGTAAGAAACTTAATTTCATCCGCGTTTATGATTCCCCTGCTACTGCCATCTTTAATAATATTATTATAGATCTTACTATAAGTCTCACTTGGGTTGTTGAATAGCTTTTGATAGCATTGTCGATTTTTTAGTTGTTTCTCAACTTGTTTTAAATACATAGGTAAAGGCCAGAGGACGATGTTTCCCCCCTTATCCGCTTCCCTTATTATTATATCATTCCATGTCCGAATTTCTCTAAGAGCCAATTTTTCAGTTCTTGTAAGGTTCTGTTGTGGATACCCAGTTTTTAATTGAGAGATTTCCTCACAGACCACCTGATTAAATATTTCCAACTGTGTGGATAGATTGTATTTTGGTACAAACGTGGACCTGGCCTTCAGTTTAAGTCTCCAGGATTTGGATTGAGGTTCATTGTCCTGTAACAGACTTTCCAAATCTTGTAGACTCCTCCTATCAGCTTCTGACAAGGTGGGATCAGATTTTTTGGTAAAGAATTTCTTTAGATTTAATTTTCGTATATACAACTGTATGTCTTTGATCACTTCAAATTTATTGAGTTGTCCTGTGGGACAGAAAGATAGACCTTTTGACAGTACAGAAATATGATCTGGAGATAAATGGTGCTCGGACAAGTTTATGATTTTCAATGATTTAGTCTCATCTGAGAGAAAGGACTCTGGGCTCTCTGATGTTGTCTGCCCCCCCGATGTGCTCCTCTGGGATAACCCCTTGATCTGGTTGGTCTTTTGTTTGTACTTTTGACCTCTTCTGGAGGTTCTGCCTCTTCTGATGTGCCCTCGTCTAAAAAATTATTTCTCTTATTTCTAGTAGGTAAAGAGAAAGTGGAGGTGGAAGTACTGGGAGTTTCTCCACTATTGTCATTGCCAATAGTGTCCTCACCATCCGTGTCCGAAATATCACTTTGGATTATATTGGGATGGTTAATTCTGGAGTTACTTTTGTAGAAGTTTCTTCTTCTCCACTTGTAGATCTTTCTCTCTTTATAATCATTGATATCTCTAAATAGCTTGCCCTGTTTCATGTCCCGTAATTCTTTAATGTACTTGTCTAGTTCTTTCTGATAATTCTTGTACATCTTTTCAAAATCTGAATGTGATTCATATTTTTTAAGTTGTGTATATTGTTCTTGGATAGATGTTTCGAGTTTGTCATATTTCTCTTTATCATGTCGTATCAGAATGTTCATAAGTTTAACCGAGCATTCTGATAGGGCTGTCTCCCAATCTTCTGTTAGTATTGGGTTCTCAAACTCAAATGCCGGGAACAATTGAATTCTTAATCCTCTAGGGATTAGTTTTTGTTGAATATACTTATCAAAGAATTGCTGGTCCCACCATACTTTTTCTTGTTTAAACATATTTTTATGTACCTCCTTTAGTAAGGTCTCAAGCGATCCGATAGGAGTATATTCATCAGTGGCATTTGTTTTGAACATATTGTCCAAGTCGGTGGCTCTTTTAGAGTGTCTATCTGATCTATCTTTATCAAATAGGTCAGCCATGTTGATGGTTAATTACCTTGGTATGCTTCGCTCTTATTTGAATTGATTTGATAATATTAATTAATAGTAACCTAGTCACGTTACAATATTTATATGAGTAAATGTGTGCTCTGTCGTCTGGAAAACTGTGTGACCACAGTAACTAGATTTGAGAAACAAAAGAGAAAGGCGACGGCACTACTGATGCTGTGTCCCACTTTGTATTCTAATCTCCTCTAAGATATGAGAGATGCCAATAGTGTAGTAGGGGACTTAGGTGCTGTACATTAGGAGAAACAGACTGGAAGGTATCAATTGCTGGACACAATTGAGAGAATGTACTTGGATAGCACTCAACAGCATACCATCAGTTATTGGCCAATGCTACCGTAGGTAAAGAAGCCCAAAGTGGGGCGGATTTAAAACTTAACTTTTAATAGAAATATTAAAATAAACCCAAAACATTAAAAATCACAAACAGTGTGAAGGTGAAAGAATGATACTCCTAGGGAGAATTATCAAAATGTATATATTAATTCTCGGTATTATCTCCAGAGGATGCACTTATTATTGTGGGGTGCTACAAATATCTCGGGTGTCAACCTCTTGATTGAGGTCCTATGTCACATCCCAGGTGTGGCTAGCCCACTAATAGTTATGCTTTTCCTCTGTGTAAAAGGTGTGAGTGGTAATGATCTTGTTTGGCAGACCCAGGTTGTGAATATCCTTACCAGCTTATAAAAGATCAAACTATCATAGTAAATAATTGTGGGATGTCTTCTTAACCCCTTAACGACCGAGGACGTGCAGGGTAAGTCCTCTAAAAAAATACCCTTAACGACCAAGGACGTACCCTGCATGTCCTCGGTGTGGAAAGCAGCTGGAAGCGATCCTGCTCGCTTCCAGCTGCTTTCCGGTTATTGCAGTGATGCCTCGATATCGAGGCATCCTGCAATAACCCTTAGTAGCCATCCGATGCAGAGAGGGCCACTCTGTGGCCCTCTCTGCACCGGATATCTATGGCTTCCATCGTTGGTGGGTGGGAGCGTGTGTAGGAGGTGGGTGGCGGCCATCGATGGCCCAGATGATGTGGAGGGGGGCGGGATCGTGGGCGGGGATGCCCGGACACGCGCACGGGGAGGTGGGGGCGGGTTGCGTGCACGGGGAGGGAGCGGGAGGGAACCGCTACACTACAGAAAATAACATAAGTAAAAATGTACAAAAAAGGAAAAATAAAGGTCATCAGCGAATGTTGGGTGCTCTGTGGAGGGAGGGAAGCTACACTACAGAAAAAAACTGGTGAAAAAAAAAAATAAAACCATTTTTTTGCTGCAAACTGGTACTGGCAGACAGCTGGCAGTACCCAACATGGACCCCAGTAAGGCAGAGGGGGAGGGTTAGAGAGCTGTTTGGGGGGGATCAGGGAGGTTGGGGGCTATGGGGAGATTCTACAAAGCAGCATATGTAAATATGCTCCCAAAAAAAAGAAAAGAAAAAAAAAAAACTTTTATTTTAGTACTGGCAGACTTTCTGCCAGTACTTAAGATGGCGGGGACAATTGTGGGGTGGGGTGGGGGAGGGAAGGAAGCTGTTTGGGAGGGATCAGGGGGTGTGATGTGTCAGGTGGGAGGCTGATCTCTACTCTAAAGGTAAAATTAACCCTGCAAGCTCCCTACAAACTACCTAATTAACCCCATTCACTGCTAGCCATAATACATGTGTGATGCGCAGCAGCATTTAGCGGCCTTCTAATTACCAAAAAGCAACGCCAAAGTCATATATGTCTGCTATTTCTGAACAAAGGGGATCCCAGAGAACAAGCTGTTTGTAAATAATTTCAGTGAGAAACCTAAAATTGTGAAAAAATTAAAGTTTTTTTTTTATTTGATCGCATTTGCCGGTGAAATGGTGGCATGAAATATACCAAAATGGGCCTAGATCAATACTTGGGGTTCTCTACTACACTACACTAAAGCTAAAATTAACCCTAAAAGCTCCCTACATGCTCCCTAATTAACCCCTTCACTGCTGGGCATAATACACGTGTGGTGCGCAGTGGCATTTAGCAGTCTTCTAATTACCAAAAAGCAAAGCCAAAGCCATATATCTCTGCTATTTATGAACAAAGGGGATCCAAGAGAAGCATTTACAACCATTTATTTCATAATTGCATAAGTTGTTTGTAAATAATTTCAGTGAGAAACCTAAAGTTTGTGAAAAAATTTGTGAGAAAGTGAACAATTTTTTTTATTTGATCGCATTTGGCGGTGAAATGGTGGCATGAAATATACTAAAATGGGCCTAGATCAATACTTTGGGATGTCTTCTAAAAAAAAATATATACATGTCAATGGATATTCAGGGATTCCTGAAAGATATCAGTGTCCCAACGTAACTAGCGCTAATTTTGAAAGAAAAGTGGTTTGGAAATAGCAAAGTGCTACTTGTATTTATGGCCCTATAACTTGCAAAAAAAGCAAAGTAAACATTGGGTATTTCTAAACTCAGGACAAAATTTAGAAACTATTTAGCATGGGTGTTTTTTGGTGGTTGTAGATGTGTAACAGATTTTGGGGGTCAAAGTTAGAAAAGGTGTGTTTTTTTCCATTTTTTCCTCATATTTTATAATTTTTTTTATAGTAAATTATAAGATATGATGAAAATAATGGTATCTTTAGAAAGTCCATTTAATGGCGAAAAAAACGGTATATCATATGTGTGGGTACAGTAAATGAGTAAGAGGAAAATTACAGCTAAACACAAACACCGCAAAAATGTAAAAATAGCCTTGGTCCCAAACGGACAGAAAATGGAAAAGTGCTGTGGTCATTAAGGGGTTAAATACCCTGCAGATATCTTATCACTAAAAAGTGATTTAAATAGTATGGACCACTTCTGTATTTGTAACAAAACTGTCAGTAAGTGGTAAAAAATAATGAACTATGTTATTATTATGCAGCTAGTGCATTGAAACATCAGTTCCATTCTGTAGTCTAAATATAATGGAATTGGCCCCCTGGTATGTATAATAGGGGAGTGATCTACAGCATCACCCTGGGTTAGGGTAGTGTTATTATACTGTGAGATGTTTTTTTATTATGTAGAGCAATGCTAAACCACTTGGTATATCGTTGCATACACTTATAAGCAGGGGGTCCAAGAGTATTCCCCTAATTTTAGTGATAATTGAATCTTTGATATTATTGTATCTTTCTAGTATTGTAATATTTGGTGATCGTATCTAATTAGCTCTATGAGTTTGTTTGGGATATCTCTAATTGTACTGATTAGATTCCATTCTAAGAGCTAAACATACATGTTAATCCAGTGCAATATCAATTGGTTTCTTGCTAGATAAGAGTACCTGATGTTATGAACTAAATACTACGATGTACGGTGCTTGGACTCATGTAGTTGCGCTTAGAATCTCAGTGAAAACTATTTACAATACTTTCCGGCAAATCACTGCTGTAGAACAACAGCTGTGATATCAGAATGGTTTCCTTTATGTTTGGTGTATACATAGACCTCCATAGTATTAGTAGTACCAACTTTATTATATAGTGTCAGATTTCATTGTATGTGGTCAGATTCAATGCTTACACATCACGCACTATAAGTTGGTTGGCTCCGTTTCCCCCCCTAGGGGCCTCCCCCTAGTATATGTTTACTAGGTAAACTCAGGAACATGCTATGTATGTGTTTAATATCAGCATAAATTGAGGTCAAAATAGCAACACACACACACCAGTTGTCTATTATTGTTTAGAAGTATTTATCTAAATGGAATTTTACCCCAAAATGACTATTTTTTATTTTTATTATTTTTTTAAATAATTTTTTATTGAGGTTTTGCGATAAAGAGTAACATACAATGACAGCCTTGTAACAATAAAGGTAGGTATATCATTATGCAATAAACATTGTCGTATATAAAACAAAAAATGAAAAAAATCATAAATGAAAAAGAGACATAACAATGTATAACAACAAATAGGCTTCTCAAACCTCCATTTTCTGGATACAATAGCTTAACTAGTTGGTTAGTTGGAAGGCCACTTATGGGCATTTTAAGCACGAGGAACTGAAAAGACATATGGTAACCAAATTGGCAGCCACGTATGGGCTTTGGAATAGTCAACAACAATCAGCGGGTAAGCACCGCTTTAAATATGGGTTATTGGACTAGACTATACAGTGAGGGGAAAGGGAACACTCAACGGGTGATAGCCGTTCAGAATAAATTGGGGGTAGAGTACAGGGTGGGGGGGGGCAGCAGATGGGGCATTATGACACATGAAGTAAAATAAGGTCATATTATATATACATTGGAGTAAATTCTAGGAGAAATGGCTTTCTGTTTGCATAAGGGTGGGGAGAAACATAGCCCAAACCAGGAGTCAAAGACAGTATATTATTTGTCCTCCAAAAGTTGTAAGTATAAAGAGCTGGGTATCTAATAGTGTTACAACAACAGTTTAAGAGCAGAAATATGCTGAGATTAAGACTACTTATACCATGCCATGACTACATTATTGCCCTGTTGAAGCAATCTTAGAGTGGGCCAAGTTAGGTAAATGTTCAGTAAAATGTATATATTCTATTATCACCCTTAAAGGAATTGCCCACTACAGCAAGAGATGTCTTGAGCATATATATATGAATGCACACTTCACAAATGAAACATCCGGACCTACATGGTCAGATCAGAAGCTTATTAGTAATAGTTTAAACATGAACCAGTAAACTCTTATTAAATCTATAGCATCATAGCAATGTGTAATATGAACTAGATTGGAGCCTATATTGCATAAGTATACCCATTTTAGTAAAAATCATCTAATATAGCAAGTGGAAAAAAGTCATTGTAGGAAAGAATGCTAGATATGAGGCAAATTAGGTAATACGCAATACATCTATGCATAAATACAGCAGCAAATAGAATATAATAGTAGAAACAACCTGGAATATGCTGATTAGTATAAGGGGTGTAAACCACCGGCATTAAATATAAAATAGGAGTAGTAAATATACCATATTTGTGCGGTTATCATAACGGGTCATTTTAAAACATCAAAGAGTAGAGATGCATATGTTATGTATTTGTCACCACTTTACTAAAACTAGCATCAGACTCTTGAATCTTCATTAGTGATTGTATTGCTAGACTAGGTAATAGATTATACTGGTGAAGGGACAAGAAAGGTGGCGACTAGTAAGTAAGAAATAACCTGCAACCGTGTAAGAAGCTTAAGGGAAGATAGCTCTTAGAGATAATAACATACGATATACAGTATATGCGGGGAGTGGAAAAAGAATTATGGTCTAGCGTGTATGTTCTCCAGTGCTTGGGTTAGAAGTAATAACAGAACTGCACAAGCATTTCAGATTGTGGATTTGTCATTAAAGTGTGAGCAACAGGAGTATTATTGCGGTTTAGCCCTTTTAAAGTTAAAATGGAGATAAAATTTGCATCATCTAATCTCCCATCTGGCGACTGAGATAGTCCTGCTCACACAATTGAGAGTTGCCTAGACTGAGTTATAGTATAGCAGGAACCTCTATATCCTTAATAGAATTGATATCTGAGGTAATGCATATCTGTAGAAACAGAGGGGCATATTCTTAACACTGACTATAATCTAAGTATATAGCATGCACGAACTATGGCAACTCTTTTATGTAAACTCTAAGCAAGGAGACTAGATATGTGGCTAGCTTCAGATGATGTACATCTTCCAATTAGTTGTACCTTCTCAGAAACCAAAATAAGTAGAGTGATTTATATAGATAGGCAGGGTCCCCCACTAACTATCAACCTAAATAGTTATCATTGACAAACGGATATCTGTAAGGCAAAACATAACAAGCCACACTTATGAGATGAAAAAGGGCATGACACTGTGACTGCCCGTAAAAAGTCCTGAGGGATAAAACCTCCATTCGAGCAGGGTGAGTGGTGTCCAAAAAAATAATTTGTATATATCAAGAGGTTAGTTCAGACAGTCAGTATCATCTTATATGGATCTGTAATAAACTTTGATCCTGATTACATTTAAATGAGATCACCAAATTCCACTTCAGATGGTACTGAGCTTGACAGTAGTGTAATGTGGACCTAAGATGGGGGATAAGATAAAAGGATGCTGTTGAAAAAGTTCTCTTACATAAATCTGAGCCGGTTGCTATGAAGATAGCCGGTAAGTGTAAGAGTTCAGCAACGCTTCTGGGCCTGTTAGCGAGAGCCCCGTAAGAGAATTTAGGTCTCTGGTCGCCACCGGATGGACTCACGAGGCTTGTCGGGTGTTCAGCCCCATCTACCCATGTGAGTGATTGCTTCCTCCATGTGTTGCGGATGGATGTATCATCCGAACCCCCACTTCTCTGGTGCAGGGTATTAGCCTCCAATAGCTCCACATCCGGCAGCTCCCTTGAAGCTAGGGCAACCAATGCGGGTTCAACTGTGCTGGGAGGAGGTTGTGAGTGGTTAAGTTGCCAGTCATGTTCTAGCACAGACGCCATTTGCAGATCAATAGACGGCTGTGTATGAGGATGAGCTTTCGTTGCATACAATAGTTGTGTAAAATTACTGTCCATTTTCAGGGCTAAAGCGTTCAAGAGTGCTTGAATTTCGTTGTGCAATGTTTCCTCCATGCTGACTAGTGGCTGTGCCCCCTCTTGTTAGTAGTATAATAGTTCTGCTTCACCCAGACCGGGGGGTGATACGCTGTTGATAGAAGGCCTCCGCCATGCCTGTCCAGACGTCCAATAGAGCGGTTACATAGTTAGAATCTTCCCAAGACAAATATAAATCAGTTCAGCTTCGCTTCATATATTCAATTCCACAGGAAAGAATTATGATTTTCTGGTTAAAGAGTATTTAGTATGCAGACTGTATAAAGCCTAGAGCTTCTGGTTTAGTGAATTGTACAGGATGTAGGTAGCAAGACACATACACCTAGATTACGAGTTTTGATCACTATAGGGATGACATCAATGGGATGAGCCGGCAAAAAAGAGCCTGACACCTGTGATCGCAGAAACAAATGCTCTGTAACGCAGCATTAATGTCTATGGGGAAAATAAAATACAGTTTAAACCTAACACCCTAACATAAACCCTACGTCTTAACACCCCTAATCTGCTGCCCCTGACATCCCAGCCACCTACATAATGTTAATAACCCCTAATCTGCAGCTCCTGATATCGCTGCCACCTAAATAAAACTATTAACCCCTAATCTCCCGCTCCCGATATCTCTGCCACTATACTAAAGTTATAAACCCTCTACATAGTTGAATTACACACAGGGAAAGAAATATGTGGGTGTGTAAAACCCACCTGAAGTAAGACACTTTTTCGTTATTCGCTATTCATTATTCAAAATCTAATGGGGATTTCCATGTTAATTAAAAACAAAGAAAACATATAAAAAACAAGCTTTGTGTCACAAACGCCTAGATTTAGAGCTCTGTGTTAGCCGTCAAAAGCAGCGTTAAGGGCTCCTAACGCTGATTTTTACCGCCCGCTGGTATTTAGAGTCAGCCAGGAAAGGTCCTAACGCTCACTTCCAAGCCGCGACTTTTCCATACGCAGATCCCCTTACGCCAATTGCGTAGCCTATCTTTTCAATGGGATCTTCCTAACGCTGGTATTTAGAGTCTTGGCTGAAGTTGAGCGGTAGAGCCTCTACCGACAAGACTCCAGCCGCAGAGAAAAGTCAGTAGTTAAGAGCTTTCTGGGCTAACGCCGGTTTATAAAGCTCTTAACTGCTGTGCTCTAAAGTACACTAACTCCCATAAACTACCTATGTACCCCTAAACCGAGTTCCCCCCACATCGCCGCCCAGAGGCGTAACTAGAAACCACAGGGCACAGGTGCAAGAATTTAAGAAGTCCCCCCCACCCCCCACCCCCTAAAAAAAAAAAGTGAATTTGATATATATATATATATATATATATATATATATATTATAATTAAAACACAGAAAAAAAATGTGAATCAGATTACATGTATGCAAAAGGAGGTACCCTGTGCCCACAGTCTGTGAGATGGTCTGACCCCCTATTACTGTATATAGTGACACTGTTTAACCCACCAGTACTGTATATAGTGAGTCAGTGACACAGTCTGTAATCTGCCGGTGAGATGGATGGCCTGACCCTACCCGCCCAGTACTTTATAAAGTGACCACAGTAGTCTGTGGCATGGTCCAGCCCCCCCATACTGTATATAGTGGCACTGCATAGACTGACACTGTTTATCCCCCGCCCCCCCATGCTGTAGTAACAAGGTCTGTAATTTGCTGGTTCCTCAAACATACACATACATGAATACACACACAGTCACATACACACACACATACATGCATAAATACACACACAGTCACATACACACACACATACATGCATAAATACACACACAGTCACATACACATACACACACACACACATACATGCATAAATACACACACAGTCACATACATACACACACACACACACATACATGTATAAATACACACAGTCACATACAAACCTACACACACACAAACACCAATGGGTAAAACAGAAACAATAACCCCTGTAGTCAGAGACTCTAGTGAAGCATCATGTCACACTCACATGATATCAGTGCAGGCAGTGGCAGGTCAACGTTTTTTATTGTTACATTTTTTTATTTTTTTTTAAGCTGGGCCCCCACCCCTTGGGGGCCCAGTCGCAATTGTGACCTCTGCACCCCCTGTAGTTTTGCCCCTGTCGCCGCCACTCTAATAAATTTTTTAACCCCTAATCTGCCGACCGCACACCGCCGCCACCTACATTATACCTATGTACCCCTAATCTTCTGCCCCTAACATCGCCGACACCTACATAATATTTATTAACGCCTAATCTGCACCCTCAACGTCGCCGCTACCTACCAACACTTATTAACCCCTAATCTGCTGACTGGACCTCGCCGCTACTCTAATAAATGTATTAACCCCTAAAGCTAAGTCTAACCCTAATCCAAATACCCCCCTAAATTACATATAATTTTAATCTAACGAAATAAATTAAATATTATTAACTAAAGTATTCCTATTTAAAACTAAATACTTACCTGTAAAATAAACCCTTATATAGGTACAATATAACGAATAATTATATTGTAGTTATTTTATGATTTATATTTATTTTACAGGCAACTTTGTATTTATTTTAACTAGGTAAATAACTATTAAATGGTTATTTCCTATTTAATAGCTACCTAGTTAAAATAATTACAAAATTACATGTAAAATAAATCCTAACCTAAGTTACAATTAAACCTAACACTACACTATCAATAAATTAATTAAATTAATTAACTACAAGTACCTACAATTACCTACAATTAAATAAAATAAACTAAATTACAAAAACAAACAAACACTAAATTACAAAAAATAAAAAAAGATTTTAAGCTAATTACACCTACTCTAAGCCCCCTAATAAAATAACAAAGCCCCCCAAAGTAAAAAAATTCCCTACCCTAATCTAAATTAAAATAGTTAACAGCTCTATTACCTTACCAGCCCTTAGAAGGGCTTTTTGCGGGGCATGCCCCAAAGAAATCAGCTATTTTGCCTGTAAAAAAAACACAATACCACCCCCCAACATTGCAACCCACCACCCACACACCCCTACTCTAACCCAAACCCCCCTTAAATAAACCTAACACTACCCCCCTGAAGATCTCCTTACCTTCACTCAGCCGAGCACCGATGGACCAATAGAAGACATCCGGAGCGGCAGAAGTCTTCATCCTATCCAGGCAGAAGAGGACATCTGGACCGGCAGACATCTTCATCCAAGCTGCATCTTCTATCTTCCTCCATCCGACGAGGAGCGGCTCCATCTTCAAGACCTCCGGCGCGGAACATCCTCTTCTACCGACGACTACCGACGAATGAAGGTTCCTTTAAGTGACGTCATCCAAGATGGCGTCCCTCGAATTCCGATTGGCTGATAGGATTCTATCAGCCAATCGGAATTAAGGTAGGAAAAATCTGATTGGCTGATTGAATCAGCCAATCAGATTCAAGTTCAATCGGATTGGCTGATCCAATCAGCCAATCAGATTGAGCTTGCATTCTATTGGCTGATCGGATGCCCCGCAAAAAGCCCTTTTAGGGGCTGGTAAGGTAATAGAGCTGTTAACTATTTTAATTTAGATTAGGGTAGGGAATTTTTTTATTTTGGGGGGCTTTGTTATTTTATTAGGGGGCTTAGAGTAGGTGTAATTAGCTTAAAATTCTTGTAATCTTTTTTTGTTTTTTGTAATTTAGTGGGTTTTTTTTTTTGTAATTTAGTTTAGTTTATTTAATTGTAGGTAATTATAGGTACTTGTAGTTAATTTATTTAATTTATTTATTGATAGTGTAGTGTTAGGTTTAATTGTAACTTAGGTTAGGATTTATTTTACAGGTAATTTTGTAATTATTTTAACTAGGTAGCTATTAAATAGTTAATAACTATTTAATAGCTATTGTACCTAGTTAAAATAAATACAAAGTTGCCTGTAAAATAAATATAAATCCTAAAATAGCTACAATATAATTATTCGTTATATTGTAGCTATATTAGGGTTTATTTTACAGGTAAGTATTTAGCTTTAAATAGGATTCATTTATTTAATAAGAGTTAATTTATTTAGTTAGATAAAAATGATATTTAATTTAGGGAGTTGTTAGTGTTAGACTTAGCTTTAGGGGTTAATACATTTATTAGAGTAGCGGCAAGGTCCGGTCGGGAAAAGATTAGGGGTTAATACTTGAAGTTAGGTGTCGGCGATGTTAGGGAGGGCAGATTAGGGGTTAATACTATTTATTATAGGGTTTTTGAGGCGGGAGTGCGGCGGTTTAAGGGTTAATACATTTATTATAGTGGCGGCGAGGTCCGGTCAGCAGATTAGGGGTTAATAAGTGTAGGTAAGGTAGCGGCGACGTTGGGGGGGCGATTAGGAGTTAATAAATATAATATAGGCGTCGGCGATGTGGGTACATAGGTATAATGTAGGTTGCGGCAGTGTACGGAGCGGCAGATTAGGGGTTAATAATAAAATGCAGGGGTCAGCGATTTTAGGGGGAGGCGGCAGATTAGGGGTTAAAAAGTGTAAGGTTAGGGGTGTTTAGACTTGGGGTACATGTTAGGGTGTTAGGTGCAGACTTAGAAAGTGTTTCCCCATAGGAAACAAAGGGGCTGCGTTGGGAGCTTAACGCTGTTTTTTTTCCAGCCCAAACTGCCCCATTCTTTCCTATAGGGGAATCGTGCACGAGCACGTTTTTCCAGCTAGCCGCTACTGTAAGCAATGCTGGTATTGAGAGTTGAAGTGGCGGTAAATATGCCTTTACGCTCCATTTTTGGAGCCTAAAGCAGCCCTTCAGAGAACTCTCAATACCATCGTTGTTTGGAAGCAGCGCTAGAAAGAAAACATGCGTAACTAACGCACCCCTTTGGCCGCAAAACTCTAAATCTAGGCGTTAGTGACTACTACCCAACCATACCCCTGACTGAGCATAAAAATATAATATCAAATTTAGGAATGTAACTTTGGGATAAGACCCCTCAGGAGCTGCCTAAATGCACTGCCCCTATTCACACTCTCATGGGTAATAATAGCAAACACATACACAGGGATAGGCAAGGTGTCCGTGACTAGCCCTTGCAGTGGCCGCCACAACCTTAGTATATGTTTTGATTGTATAATAGGAATAAAAAAAAAATATGTAGTGTGAATAAAGTTAGTGGTTTGTCAAGAGACAGCAATATTGGGTGATAAGTTATGGAATAACTAAAGCCTGAGTAAAATACTGGATGTGTATCTGCATCTGAATAATAACACCCAGCTCTATACAAAGACACAGTAGTGACACTGGCACATGCGTATAGCCAGACAAGGGTTGGTTATAACGTCAGTGGTATCTGCATCAGTATAATAACACCCAGCGCTATATAATGACACAGTAGTGACACTGGCACATGGGTATAGCCAGAGGAGGGCTGGTTATAGGATCAGTGGTATCTGCATCAGTATAATAACACCCAGCACTATATAATGACACAGTAGTGACACTGGCACATGGGTATAGCCAGAGGAGGGCTGGTTATAGGATCAATGGTATCTGCATCAGTATAATAACACCCAGCACTATATAATGACACAGTAGTGACACTGGCACATGGGTATAGCCAGAGGAGGGCTGGTTATAGGATCAGTGGTATCTGCATCAATATAATAACACCCAGCGCTATATAATGACACAGTAGTGACACTGGCACATGGGTATAGCCAGACAAGGGTTGGTTATAGGGTCAGTGGTATCTGCATCAGTATAATAACACCCAGTGCTATATAATGACACAGTAGTGACACTGGCACATGGGTATAGTCAGAGGAGGGTTGGTTATAGGATCAGTGGTATCTGCATCAGTATAATAACACCAAGCAATATAAAATAATGTTTTTAATTTTAAATGTACCTTGGTGTCCTTCATTAAGGTCTGTACTTTGGAAAATGTCCGCCACAGCATTTGTCTGTGCCTATTCCTGCACATACATCATATAAACAACTGCCCTATAAAAACTAGGCTTTGTGTCACTTAATGACTACTATCTAAGTATACCCCAGACTAAGCAGAATCAAAAGACACTAAAGTAAAGACCCTAACTTGTGGAAAGGATCCCTCAAGAGCCCCCTCAATGCACTGCCCCTATCCACTCTCATTGGCGATACATACATCATATAAACATCTGCACTATAAAAACTAAGCCTTGTGTCACTAAGTGACTACTTCTCAAGTAAACCCAAGACTGATCAGAATCCAATGACACCAAAGATAAGACCCTAACTTGAGACTAGGACCCCTCAAAGCCCCCTGAATGCACTGACCCTATCCACTCTCTTAGGTGATAATGCAAATACATACATCATATAAACATCTGTCCTGTAAAAACTAGGCTTTGTGTCACGTAGTGACTGCTACCCAAGTATACCCCAGACTTAGTAGAATTGAATGACACTAAAGTTAAGACCCTAACTTGGGGATAGGACCCCTCAAGAGCCCCCTGAATGCACTGCCACAATCCACTCTCATTGGTGATACATACATAGGCCTCTATTTATCAAAGGTCTGTCGGACCTGATACGACAGTGCGGATCAGGTCCAACAGACCTCCCTTAATGCGGAGAGCAATGCACTCTCCGTATTCAGCATTGCACCAGCAGCTCACAAGAACTGCTGGTGCAATGCCGACCCTGCAGATTCGCGGCCAATGGGCCGTCTGCAGGGAGGTGTCAATCAACCCGATCGTACTCGATCGGGTTGATTTCCGGCGATTTCTGTCCACCTGCTCAGAGCAGGCGGACAGGTTATGGAACAGCAGTCTTTGTGATCGCTGCTTCATAACTGCTGTTTCTGGCGAGCCTGCAGGCTCATCAGAAACACGGGGCCTCAAGCTCCATTTGGAGCTTGATAGATAGGCCCCATTATATAAACTTCTGCCCTATAAAAACTAGGCTTTGTGTCAGTCACTGCTATCCAAGAAAACCCCAGAGAGAGCAGAATCCAATGACATCAAAGTTAGGGCCCTAACTTGGGGATAGGACCCCTCAAGAGCCACCTAAATGCACTGCCCCTTCCCACTCTCATAGGTAATAATGGCAAATACATAGATCATATAAACATTTGCAATATAAAAAAACTAGGCTTTGTTTCATTTAATAATTGCTACTACCTCAATATACCCCAGACTAAGCAAACTAAAATGACATCATACTTAAGACCCTAACTTTGGGCTAGGGCCCCTCAAGAGCCCCCTGAATGCAGTGCCCCTATCCAATCTCATAGGTGATACATATATCAGATAAACATCTGCCCTATAAAAACTAGGGTTTGTGTCACTTAGTGACTATTACCCAAGTATACCACAGACTGAGCAGAACCAAATGACACCAAAGTTAAGACCCAAACTTGGGGATAGGATTTCTCAAAAGCCCCCTGAATGAACTGTACCTATCCACTCTCATAGGTGATAATGGAAAACACATACATCATATAAACATCTGCTCTATAAAAAAATAGGATTTATGTCACTTAATGACTACTACCCCAGTATACCCCAGACTGAGCAAAATCCAATGACACCAAAGTTAAAACCCTAACTTGGGGATAGGACCCCTCAAGAGCCCCCAGAATGCACAGCCCCAATCCAATCGTATAGGTGATAATGTAAATACATACATCATATAAACATGTCAGAGAATTTTTTTTTTATATCAACATCTTCATGCAAGCATGTTAACCATTTAGATACACAGTGAGAAGCATGATCCTGGAAGGGTTAATCACATAGGCTTCCAGCTTTATTAAGGACTGTTAAATAATCATATTCTTCACA
The DNA here is from genome assembly GCF_027579735.1 of Bombina bombina. NCBI lineage: Eukaryota > Metazoa > Chordata > Amphibia > Anura > Bombinatoridae > Bombina > Bombina bombina. The sequence goes on along the minus strand of NC_069504.1, from coordinate 789,846,710 downwards.
CAATGGAGCGACGCTTGGGCTTTAAACAGGCATGAAAGTAAAACAACTAAATTAGAGTGAGCTATAGAAAAAACTTGTTTTATTTTCTTTTGGTCTCCTTTGTTGAAACATTCCATAACAGCATACTTAGGTAGGCTCTGGAGTGTGCACATGTCTTGAGCACTATGGGCTTTATTTAACAAACTGCAGATGCACCTTAGGATTACCTTTAGACTGAGGGAGCCTGCAGATGATAGTTAAAGGGACATGAAACTCAAATATTTCCTTCATGATTCAGATAGAGCAAGTGATTTTAAAGGGACAGGTAACTCAAAATTAAACTTTCATTATTCAGATAGAACATACAATATTAAAAGGGACAGTAAAGTCTACATTTAAATTTCATTATTCAGACAGGACATGCAATTTTAAACAATTTTCCAATTTACTTCCATCATCAAATTTGCTTTCTTCTCTTGGTATTCTTTGTGGAAAGCTAAACCTAGGTAGGTTCATATGCTAATTTCTAAGCCCTTGAAGGCCGCCTCTTATCTCAGTGCATTTTTACAGTTTTTCACAACAAGACAGCACTTGTTCATGTGTGCCATATCCCTTTAATGAATAGAGTGCATTAATTAAATATTGGAAACAATAAGAAGTTATCCCAGTCTTAGTGAATAAAGGAGTAGTTTGTATTCTTTTGGGTTAATGAAGTAGAACCATAAAGTTATTTTACAACAAACATAATTATTCATCAGCAAGCTGACAGCGCTGTGCAGTGATATTTCTGGGGTTGCAGCTGTTTGCATATGTTTCTGCTGGTTAACATCATGGAATACAATATATACAGCAGGTATAACTCTTTGTGACAAGTTAAGCTTCATACAATCAGATGTTGTGTTCCTCTGATGCTATGACCTGGATTGCTGAGCATTGTGGTACTGCACTGGAATGCACTACACTAAAATGCAAAATTAGTATTTCATTTAAGGGATGGATGTATGACAGATTAGAAGATAATACAAATTTTTATGCTAGTCTGTATTGGGGTGCAAAGGAACTCGTTGTTATTCCCTTTGCTTGCAGGGGATACGTTGAAGCAGGTCCTTTCTTGTTGCTTATATCTCCCTATTACTTGCCTCCCCCAACCACAGACTGAATAATTCCTCTGAGGCTTAATGGCCATAATAACATGCCCTTAGCGATAAGCATTATATTATTTCTGCTTTACAGCCTGTTAATCTTGAGATTCTGCAGGATTTCTTTAAAATGTCTAATAAAAAAAATGTCATGGATACCATAGACACAAATCTAGCTGCACAAATGGAAGTGTATAGCACACAATTATGTGTGTGTTTTATATATATATATATATATATATATATATATATATATATATATATATATATATATATATACACAAAAATAATTAATAAATATATATATTGTGTGCTATACACTTCACATTTTAGTGTATAGAATCACAACAGAGTTTATTTACCCTACCCATAAATCTCAAACCTCTTTGTATCAAGTTATATTTTACTCTATTGGTTTCTGCTTAATATCAGCTATTTTCCTAATAGCTATAAAGAGTTGAGCATCCTTAAAAATATGAATCTAAACAAAATCTGTATGAGAAATAATATTCTCTTTAAGGGACACTGAACCCAATTTTTTTTTTCTTTCATGATTCAGATAGAGCATGCAACTTTCTAATTTACTCCTGTTATCAATTTTTCTTCATTCTCTTGCTTTCTTTATTTGAAAAGCAAGAATGTAAGTTTAGAAGCCGTCCCATTTTTGGTTCACAACCTGGGTTGTCCTTGCTGATTGTACAGCACCAATAAACAAGTGCTGTCCAGGGTCTGAATCAAAAATTATCTGGATCCTTAGCTTAGATGCCTTTTTCAAATAAAGATAGCAAGAGAACGAAGAAAACGTGATAATAGGAGTAAAGTAGAACGTTGCTTAAAACTGCAAGCTCTGTCTGAATCACGAAAGAAAAAAATTTGGGTTCAGTGTACCTTTAATACCTCGGGTTGTCTACTAAAAAAATATCACTTTGATAGGTAAATTTTAAAAAAGATAAAACTATTTCAGTTTAAATGGATTGATAGCAAAAATGCTAAATATTCCCTGCGCTTTGGCCAAGTTTTTTTCTACAATTCCTGATCCTTAAGGTGTTAAAAAGGATATGAAACCAAATGTCTTCTTTCACGATTCAGAGAGCATACATGCTCTATCTAAACCATGAAATTTTAAACAAATTTACAATTTACTTATTGAATCAATTTGCTTCATTCTCTAGGTATCCTTTGTAGAAGGAGCAGCAATGCATTACTGGGAACTTAACACATTGGGCAAGCCAATGGCAAGAGGTACATAATATATATATATATATATATATATATATATATATATACAGTATATATATATATATATATATATATATATATATACACACAACTAATTCTTGCACCTACAGATATGGCAGTCAGGTCCACGCTCCCAAATCTTTTAAGAATAAAACTATTTATACAGAGTATACTTAGTATGACTGATTATTATAATAGCTCAAGTATGGTACTGACTACAAGCTATAGTGGGCCACTGCCGCAGAGCCTCATGAATAGCTGAAGAGACTTCCTCCACACTTGATGCCATAACTATAGAAGGCCGCAGAAACCTAGGTGTTTCCCAGCTGGCAATGGCGGTCAGGAGGAAAGTCTGATAGGGCAATAGGCCTCAAAAGCCTTTCTTCTCGTCATGCAAAGGGTTAATTCAGTTCAGATACATTCTCCTTTAATTGGTTATTTAGTAAATATCGTTTAAAAAATAAAGGCCTAGTTATATTAAATAACAGTGTATTGAGAAAAGCACAAGTGTGGTTGAGTTAGCCTTTGTTGGAGCTAAAAAGATATGTACAGTAGTAACAAAACAAAAAAAACAATGTCAGCTCAAAGTAAAATAGTCCATGCCTCATAAAAAGTCATATTTGATACATTAAAACACTTTTAGTTCATAATATAGGTAAAGTTAAAGGGAAAAAAATAGTGATTTTTGTGTTAGGCTTCCTTTTTGTGTCACGAATGACGTACTATATATTTTTTCTCTGTGAGGGGGCATAGTGTGCAAAAAGAACGTGCACCCGCCTCCCTTCTTACACTCCCAGCCACCAACTATCGGCACCACCGCTCTCCGATGCAAAGAGAAAGCCATATTTCTAGTTTTATCGCAGGCTGCAATATAGTACGTCATTCGTGACACAAAAAAAATTGCAGTTTAATTTTGAGTTAACTGTCCCTTTAAAATCACTTGCTCTATCTGAATCATGAAGGAAATATTTGAGTTTCATGTCCCTTTAACTATCATCTGCAGGCTCTCTCTAAAGGCAATCCTAAGGTGCATCTGCAGTTTGTTAAATAAAGCCCATAGTGCTCAAGACATGTGCACACTCCAGAGCCTAACTAAGTATGCTGTTATGGAATGTTTCAACAAAGGAGACCAAAAGAAAATAAAACAAGTTTTTTCTATAGCTCACTCTAATTTAGTTGTTTTACTTTCATGCCCGTTTAAAGCTCAAATGTCGCTCCATTGTGTGAAGAATATGTTTATTTAACAGTCCTTAATAAAAGTGGAAGCCTATGTAATTAACCCTTCCAGCATCATGCTTCTCACTGTGTATCTACATGGTTAACATACTTGCATGAAGATGTTGATATAAAAAAAGTTTCTCTGACATTTTTATATGATGTGTGTATTTGCATTTTCACCTATACGAATAGATTGGGGCAGTGCATTCTGGGGTCTCTTGAGGGAGTTAGGGTGTTAGGTGTTATCCCCAGGGGGGTGTCAGGTCAGGCCGAAGCCGCGGGCCCACTGTACCACCTGAAGCAGATGTAGATTATCTGATAAGGATCCCTTAGAATGACTCAGACCACGCAGCAATATGATCTAAAGCCAATCATGTTTATTGAACAGTGCAAGCATATCTTATAGACTTCAGTAACAGCATATAGGGTTAAGGGGATGACACGTTATGACCGCATCATTTTACACAGTTATACAGAGTTACATACAGTGTGATTCTGGAAATTCACTAGCTCCTAAACAATAATCTACAGTCATAATAAACCATGCATCTGCAGAGACACCAAGGTCGCTGGACCATCTTATTGATATTATATTCTTCTGGGCGTGCAGCCAGGGACTTTCTACAAGGCTAACCAGCTAAGGAAAATACAATAACAAGCATATATTTCTCACTACAGAATGAACCATTATAATAAAGTCTAATCATTACAAAATGGATGCTAATCATCACAAGATGGCTGCGAGGAACAAGATGGCTCCAGTCAGGTTCACATTAACCCCTAACATACCATCCTTTTATTCTAACAGAATAACATAAAAATAGACAGGCATAGAAAATTAGTAAAGCCTTATATTATGGTAACAGAACTCTATGTGAGAATACAAAAGAGAAAAATATTCACATGTTGTGATATACTTTTATAGGTCAATAGGGCACAATTTGTCACTGCACATAGGTGCGGTCTCTCCAATACCTTCCATCTATCTTCCAGCCTCCCCAAAACTACTGGTCTACTTGCACAGAGACCCAACCAGCCCCCCATCTACCCCCAAACAACGCTCCATCTTTTATTTCTCCACCTGCATTGCTAGCACCCCCCAATATGTCCAACAGTTCCTTCTCCACAGTAAAGCATGACATAGCAACAGCACAACTGTCTCTAGGTGGCCTCTGATCACTTTAAGAACAGTCTTTGTCCATTTAGAGCACTTCACCTTCCTCAGACACTTTGCTATAATACAGTTCTCCAACAGTTCATTTGCAGTAGAGGTGCTTATCCAGTGTTTTTCCGCAGGGTGATGCTGGAAATCTGATGGTTTGTTCATGGGGTAGACAAGGCAACCAGTGGATCCCGATGGCAAGCAGACACTCGAGTCATAGGGAGTCTAGAAAGAAAACAGAAACAGTACAAGATGAGTACACACCGCAATACAATCACAAGTATGTCCAAATAAAACTTCACTTTCATCCTATGTCATTTAAAACCAAACAAAACATTGTTGATATATAATACAAACTAAATACATTTATATTGCTCAGAGAATAATTTACAACTTCTCTATACACTTTTAAATGATACTTCATGAATACTAAGCAAGTGAAAACCTGCCAGACTTCATCAAGAGGCTGAATGGTTATGCTAAAACTTATGCTAAGGCCTGCCCTGTAGCAAAAATGAAAAAAGGAAAACAGTCAATAAAAGTAAATTAATTTCTTTACACTGTCACTTTGAACTTCTAAAAATAAAAGAACCTCATGTTGCTTTATTCTGCATGGCTGCTATCTATAATGTTTATAATTCTCCAACAATGATCCTAATATTCAACAATCTCATCTCATATAAACACTACTAGTTTCCTAATTATTTTATGCAACCTAAATTCTCTCACAATCCTGTATGAGGAAAGCATACAACCAGAACATCATTTAAAACTACAAACTCTTTTAAAGGTAAACACATCTTTATGGTAAAATAATTCCTTTCATTAACAGACCTCTGTAACTACAAAATTCAAATAGCAAATACCAAACCAATTAATAAATAAAAGGGAAAAATACACTTGCTTTTATGGACTATAATTATGCTATTCCCTAAACAAATATTTATCTGTATAATTAATATAAACTTCTAGCTGAGACGTGTCCTCCTTATGTTCATATAGGGTGAAGGGTCTAAAATATTATGATATATTGCAGCATTTTCCTTAAACATATTTTTATACTCAGTGGGCCATTCAATAGGGTACAATACTGCAAAGTTCACAGTTACATTTATCTAAAGGGTTACTTTGTTAAGCACATAAACTACAATGTGCACTAATACCGATAAAGCATACTTTACTGCAGACAAAACTATATGATCTCTTATACCTAATATGATCAACAAAAATAAAACAAATACAAGAGAATACAAAACAAGCAATATAAGTAACCAAGTTAAAACAATACTCCCCTAATTTAATTGGTTGAACCTGTAACAGCATAACAGGTCCTCCATATCAACTCAGCCAGGCACAGTCCAGAGAAGGATAGTCTTTATGTCCTGAAGACACACATCAGAGGAAACAGTCATGGATTACCCAGAGTCCAGTTCTGGGGCTGGTACCAGCATGCAAAGCAAAGAATGGATCCAAAGATAGTTCAGCAACTTTTACTGCAGTATGGTGATTAAAACAAGCTTGACAAAGTGTCTTTCATCTTTATCTTTTCTTTCTTTAAAGGTTTACTTGCATTAAATCTTTAATCTTTTGAAGAGTGCACTTATGGAATATTGCCTGTACAGATTTTACCTAAATATGGAAACTCAAAAATAATTCAGTTAGGGTCTTTAATCTCTGGATACAGCTGCATACTCTCATCCTGCAAATACAAATATAGTGTTAAGAACCAAATAGAACAATAAAAACATTTTAGGCATCTGAAATATGAGAGCAAAATAAAACACAGACAGAAAATGAAGAGATAGAATCCACCACGGAGGGAAAAAGGAGTGGGGTCTGGGTATACAGGCTACGACCGGGGTGGCCATCAAGGTAGATGATGTCCGTGGCCAGATTCCCAATGAAGGAAAGTTCTAGACAATCCTAGGGACGTAGTGCATCCTGCATAGGGATAAGACAGGGAAATTTAGGGCACAGCTGGTGGTTAGGCAATAACATTGTAAGTGGAGATTCAAAACGTTTTAGGTTCACCTCCTAAAAACAATCACCCCCATTACATAAAGATATTCATCAATACTCATCAATACTTCCCCCTTGTTTGCGTGAAACATCCAATGTGACACGCAAACACAACATAACAAGAAACTAAAAGACAAATCATGCACTCCACTCATGCAGAGACAATTCTCAATAGCAAGCAAAATAAAATACACTTCACTACACACAGTCACAAAAGAGAAAAACATAACAAACAAACATTGAAAACCAATTGTTCTTTTCTTTCACAAAACAAAATATTAGCTGCCGACACAAACTTCAAACAACCACAATTAACCTGAAATTCGACACATATTCTGACATTCCCTGAAACGCAGCACTCGCAAAACACCATGCAAATCCACAGTTAAAGGGACATACTAGTATAAATGAAACTTTCATTATGCAGATAGGACTTTTAATTGTAACCAACTTTCCAATGTACTTTTATCATCAAAATCGCTTATTTCCTCTTGGTATTCTTAGTGTAAACTAAACATAGGTAGGCTCATATGCTAATTTCTAAGCCTTTGAGGGCTGCCTCTTATCACAGGCTGTTTAAATCTCTTTTCAACACCAAGAGACAAAATACACGTAAGCCATATAAATAAAACTGTGTGCTGGAAGAAGGCCCCTAGACACAAGGCATGTCAAAACTATAATCAGATAAATTAGCAAGTTATGTAAATGCAGTAGAATCAGATAAATTGTGCATCATTTGTTTGCCGTCCCCTATTGCCTTAATATAGGGGTGTTTATTGTAGACACATTATAGACCACGGCTTAGCTGGTAAGCAGCAATCAAACTTATTGCAGTTATAGCTGTAGACTGGTTAGTAACCATATAGCTATATATTTGTTAAAGTGTCACTTAAATCAATTTGTTAAATAATATTTCATTTATTTATCGAATTCTGGGGGGGTATTTTAATAACAAAGAGTTCTGTAATATGTGTGAGATACAGTTTGACAGCAGACTGCCACTGAAATAAAAAGATCACTTTTAAGTTAGATACTGCCACTTTAAATGTAAAGTACAAATGTTTCTCTCTGCGACAAAGCCAAACACAAGAGAGAACTTTATTTTTTTTTATTTTTTTTTTAAAGAAAACCAAAACATGCACAGTGTTATCATTCTTCTCAAGGATAGTAAGGCAAGCTCAAAGTTTCATTGTTACCTAAAGAAGAAACAATATTTACTGCTTAAAAATATAAAATTCACACTAAAACCTGATAAATGCTACTTATTTCAACAACAACAAAATTATTGGATTTAACATTGTGTATAATTTTATATTCACCATTCTGCAGCTCCCCAGCCAAATATAACAATCGCATATAACACAAAAATAAGCTTTCTACTCAAGAATAACAATAAAATTTCCCCTTTAAATTATTCCCAATGATCCATGGGCCTTACTCATGATAAAAAATGTATACTGACGTTCATTAAATAGCCTAAGCAAGCATAAGCAGCATAAAAACGCACTCACAGTGGGATGCAGGCTAGTTAAAGGGACATTTTACCCAAACTAAAAAATAATCTTTAATTGAAGCTGCTAACACAGTTAAATATACTAGTGTTAGGCTTACAGTAAACCTCATTGTCTTTTCTGTAAATATTCCCTTAAATTCTCAGATGTTATATCAGTTTGCCTGTATCCCTTTAAATTTTGTCACTCCTCAGTTTTTCTTGTTTTTTTTTTTTGTTTTTTTTTTTTGTTTTTTTTCGCTAGTCTCACAGATCGCTACACTAAAATAGTAGACAACTTATCAATTCAGTTTGCATTACAGAGAGAATTCAGTTACACTGCAAAAGAAACATCTGCTATCTAAACGGCAGATTTACAAAGAATAATACAAAGAAAGGTTGCAAAAAATATATATTTTGCAAACTACTAATACAGTGTTATTGCTGCTCCTGAACTCCTTTCACATTAGTGAACTGATCCTTTAAATAATAAAATGCCAATTTTCCATTGCTCCGTCTACGCACTGAGCTCTGATTTTACAGACAAATATAAGATAAGGATTATCCGAGATTCAACCCATTACAATTTACATCAGCTATACACAAACTTACAAATGCAACTTCTCCTACATTTTATACTATGCAGCTTGTATAACAAGTCATGGACAATACATTAATATCAACACTATGTTACAGTCGACTGTCCCTTTAAGGACTAACCATTTATCACGTAAACTACATATGTATATCCCAACTATAATTTAGGCTGCTTGTATGATTTACCACACAAATTCCACCTCTGTACTGTAGCATGACCTGCAGATTAATTTACTTGCAACAGAAACGGGCGAACTTTTAGATAAAATTACAATTACAGCCTATAACTATATTTCATCTTTTGCACTAACTCCGTGCACAGACCTTACAAATACAACATACTTAACCCATTAATCATACCAGAAACACTCTCATTGTTTTTCTAGAGCGTGACCAAAATCACACACACCATCGCACTTTCAAAGCCGTTACTTACTTCCCCAGAGACAGAACTTTTTTTTTATTTTCACTTTCTGCTGTTCTGCCTTGGGGGTTACTTCACTTGCAAAAACAATATATTTATATGCCGCAACAGATGGACAGTTTTTCAAACTTGCATACAACAATTATCACTCAAAATTAAAACTGCACCTATAACACACATACTTAAAACATGCTGTTGACTTGAAAATACAGGTATATAAAAAAAAATAACACTACAAAATACCTCCTTACAACGTCTGATTTCCCAGCAGAGAAACAGAAAGAAACATTTTTACAGCGATACAGACACACAAACCCATCTCATCTCGCATACCAGAGATTCACTCCCTTTTTTCCTTTCTCAGAAAAACATCTATTTCATAGCGTACCAAAGACATATAAAAATACCACAAGATTAACTTTTCACCAAATTTACAATGTATTTTAGCCAGAATCCACACAGAATTGCCATTTTCTGCATAGATTGGGACATTTTTTTCAAATAATACATTCTGTTTTTGGTTTAAAGTAAATCTGTTACACGCATACCACAGTGAGAACCGACAGACCATCACACATTATGCATCTCAATATACAAAATTTCCTTTCTCCAACATAGGTGTGTCCGGTCCACGGCGTCATCCTTACTTGTGGGATATTCTCTTCCCCAACAGGAAATGGCAAAGAGCCCAGCAAAGCTGGTCACATGATCCCTCCTAGGCTCCGCCTACCCCAGTCATTCTCTTTGCCGTTGTACAGGCAACATCTCCACGGAGATGGCTTAGAGTTTTTTAGTGTTTAACTGTAGTTTTTCATTATTCAATCAAGAGTTTGTTATTTTCAAATAGTGCTGGTACGTACTATTTACTCAGAAACAGAAAAGAGATGAAGAATTCTGTTTGTATGAGGAAAATGATTTTAGCAACCGTAACTAAAATCCATGGCTGTTCCACACAGGACTGTTGAGAGCAATTAACTTCAGTTGGGGGAACAGTTTGCAGTCTCTTGCTGCTTGAGGTATGACACATTCTAACAAGACGATGTAATGCTGGAAGCTGTCATTTTCCCTATGGGATCCGGTAAGCCATGTTTATTACGATTGTAAATAAGGGCTTCACAAGGGCTTATTTAAACTGTAGACTTTTTTTGGGCTAAATCGATTGATATTAACACTTATTTAGCCTTGAGGAATCATTTATTCTGGGTATTTTGATTTAATAATATCGGCAGGCACTGTTTTAGACACCTTATTCTTTAGGGGCTTTCCCAAAGCATAGGCAGAGTCTCATTTTCGCGCCGGTGTTGCGCACTTGTTTTTGAGAGGCATGGCATGCAGTCGCATGTGAGAGGAGCTCTGATACTTATAAAAGACTTCTGAAGGCGTCATTTGGTATCGTATTCCCCTTTGGGTTTGGTTGGGTCTCAGCAAAGCAGATACCAGGGACTGTAAAGGGGTTTAAAGCTTAAAACGGCTCCGGTTCCGTTATTTTAAGGGTTAAAGCTTCCAAAATTGGTGTGCAATATTTTCAAGGCTTTAAGACGCTGTGGTGAAAATTTGGTGAATTTTGAACAATTCCTTCATGTTTTTTCGCAATTGCAGTAATAAAGTGTGTTCAGTTTAAAATTTAAAGTGACAGTAACGGTTTTATTTTAAAACGTTTTTTTGTACTTTCTGATCAAGTTTATGCCTGTTTAACATGTCTGAACTACCAGATAGACTGTGTTCTGAATGTGGGGAAGCCAGAATTCCTATTCATTTAAATAAATGTGATTTATGTGATAATGACAATGATGCCCAAGATGATTCCTCAAGTGAGGGGAGTAAGCATGGTACTGCATCATTCCCTCCTTCGTCTACACGAGTCTTGCCCACTCAGGAGGCCCCTAGTACATCTAGCGCGCCAATACTCCTTACTATGCAACAATTAACGGCTGTAATGGATAATTCTGTCAAAAACATTTTAGCCAAAATGAACCCTTGTCAGCGTAAGCGTGGCTGCTCTGTTTTAGTTACTGAAGAGCATGACGACGCTGATATTAATATCTCTGAAGGGCCCCTAACCCAATCTGAGGGGGCCAGGGAGGTTTTGTCTGAGGGAGAAATTACTGATTTAGGGAACATTTCTCAGCAGGCTGAATCTGATGTGATTACATTTAAATTTAAATTGGAACATCTCCGCATTTTGCTTAAGGAGGTATTATCCACTCTGGATGATTGTGAAAATTTAGTCATCCCAGAGAAACTATGTAAAATGGACAAGTTCCTAGAGGTGCCGGGGCTCCCAGAAGCTTTTCCTATACCCAAGCGGGTGGCGGACATTGTTAATAAAGAATGGGAAAGGCCCGGTATTCCTTTCGTCCCTCCCCCCATATTTAAAAAATTGTTTCCTATGGTCGACCCCAGAAAGGACTTATGGCAGTCAGTCCCCAAGGTCGAGGGAGCGGTTTCTACTTTAAACAAACGCACCACTATTCCCATAGAGGATAGTTGTGCTTTCAAAGATCCTATGGATAAAAAATTAGAAGGTTTGCTTAAAAAGATGTTTGTTCAGCAGGGTTACCTTCTACAACCCATTTCATGCATTGTCCCTGTCACTACAGCCGCATATTTCTGGTTTGATGAACTGCTTAAGGTGCTCGATAGTGACTCTCCTCCTTATGAGGAGATTATGGACAGAATCAATGCTCTCAAATTGGCTAATTCTTTCACTCTAGACGCCTCTTTGCAATTGGCTAAGTTAGCGGCTAAGAACTCTGGGTTTGCTATTGTGGCGCGCAGAGCGCTTTGGTTGAAATCTTGGTCGGCTGATGCGTCTTCCAAGAACAAGCTACTAAACATTCCTTTCAAGGGGAAAACGCTGTTTGGTCCTGACTTGAAAGAGATTATCTCTGATATCACTGGGGGTAAGGGCCACGCCCTTCCTCAGGATCGGCCCTTCAAGGCAAAAAATAGACCTAATTTTCGTCCCTTTCGTAAAAACGGACCAGCCCAAGGTGCTACGTCCTCTAAGCAAGAGGGTAATACTTCTCAGGCCAAGCCAGCTTGGAGACCAATGCAAGGCTGGAACAAGGGAAAGCAGGCCAAGAAACCTGCCACTGCTACCAAGACAGCATGAAATATTGGCCCCCGATCCGGGACCGGATCTGGTGGGGGGCAGACTCTCTCTCTTCGCTCAGGCTTGGGCAAGAGATGTTCTGGATCCTTGGGCGCTAGAAATAGTCTCCCAGGGTTATCTTCTGGAATTCAAGGGACTTCCCCCAAGGGGGAGGTTCCACAAGTCGCAGTTGTCTTCAGACCACATAAAAAGACAGGCGTTCTTACATTGTGTAGAAGACCTGTTAAAAATGGGAGTGATTCATCCTGTTCCATTAAGAGAACAAGGGATGGGGTTCTACTCCAATCTGTTCATAGTTCCCAAAAAAGAGGGAACGTTCAGACCAATCCTAGATCTCAAGATCTTAAACAAATTTCTCAAGGTCCCATCGTTCAAGATGGAAACCATTCGAACTATCCTTCCTTCCATCCAGGAAGGTCAATTTATGACCACGGTGGATTTAAAGGATGCGTATCTACATATTCCTATCCACAAGGAACATCATCGGTTCCTAAGGTTTGCATTCCTGGACAAACATTACCAGTTCGTGGCGCTTCCTTTCGGATTAGCCACTGCTCCAAGGATTTTCACAAAGGTACTAGGGTCCCTTCTAGCGGTGCTAAGACCAAGGGGCATTGCAGTAGTACCTTACCTGGACGACATTCTGATTCAAGCGTCGTCCCTTCCTCAAGCAAAGGCTCACACGGACATTGTCCTGGCCTTTCTCAGATCTCACGGCTGGAAAGTGAACGTGGAAAAGAGTTCTCTATCCCCGTCAACAAGGGTTCCCTTCTTGGGAACAATTATAGACTCCTTAGAAATGAGGATCTTTCTAACAGAGGCCAGAAAAACAAAGCTTCTGGACTCTTGTCGGATACTTCATTCCGTTCCTCTTCCTTCCATAGCTCAGTGCATGGAAGTGATCGGGTTGATGGTGGCGGCGATGGACATAGTTCCTTTTGCGCGCATTCATCTAAGACCATTACAACTGTGCATGCTCAGTCAGTGGAATGGGGACTATACAGACTTGTCTCCGAAGATACAAGTAAATCAGAGGACCAGAGACTCACTCCGTTGGTGGCTGTCCCTGGACAATCTGTCTCAAGGGATGATGTTCCACAGACCAGAGTGGGTCATTGTCACGACCGACGCCAGTCTGATAGGCTGGGGCGCGGTCTGGGGATCCCTGAAAGCTCAGGGTCTTTGGTCTCGGGAAGAATCTCTTCTACCGATAAATATTCTGGAACTGAGAGCGATATTCAATGCGCTCCAGGCCTGGCCCCAGCTTGCGAGGACCAGGTTCATACGGTTTCAATCAGACAACATGACGACTGTTGCGTACATCAACCATCAGGGGGGAACAAGGAGTTCCCTAGCGATGGAAGAAGTAACCAAAATTATTCTTTGGGCGGAGTCTCACTCCTGCCACCTGTCTGCTATCCACATCCCAGGAGTGGAAAATTGGGAAGCGGATTTTCTGAGTCGTCAGACATTGCATCCGGGGGAGTGGGAACTCCATCCGGAAATCTTTGCCCAAGTCACTCACCTGTGGGGCATTCCAGACATGGATCTGATGGCCTCTCGTCAGAACTTCAAAGTTCCTTGCTACGGGGCCAGATCCAGGGATCCCAAGGCGGCTCTAGTGGATGCACTAGTAGCACCTTGGACCTTCAAACTAGCTTATGTGTTCCCGCCATTTCCTCTCATCCCCAGGCTGATAGCCAGGATCAAGCAGGAGAGGGCGTCGGTGATCTTGATAGCTCCTGCGTGGCCACGCAGGACTTGGTATGCAGATCTGGTGAATATGTCATCGGCTCCACCTTGGAAGCTACCTTTGAGACGAGACCTTCTTGTTCAGGGTCCGTTCGAACATCCGAATCTGGTTTCACTCCAGCTGACTGCTTGGAGATTGAACGCTTGATTTTATCGAAGCGAGGATTCTCAGATTCTGTGATCGATACTCTTGTTCAGGCCAGAAAGCCTGTGACTAGAAAGATTTACCACAAAATTTGGAAAAAATATATCTGTTGGTGTGAATCTAAAGGATTCCCTTGGGACAAGGTTAAGATTCCTAGGATTCTATCCTTCCTTCAAGAAGGATTGGAAAAAGGATTATCTGCAAGTTCCCTGAAGGGACAGATTTCTGCCTTGTCGGTATTACTTCACAAAAAGCTGGCAGCTGTGCCAGATGTTCAAGCCTTTGTTCAGGCTCTGGTTAGAATCAAGCCTGTTTACAAACCTTTGACTCCTCCTTGGAGTCTCAATTTAGTTCTTTCAGTTCTTCAGGGGGTTCCGTTTGAACCCTTACATTCCGTTGATATTAAGTTATTATCTTGGAAAGTTTTGTTTTTAGTTGCGATTTCTTCTGCTAGAAGAGTCTCAGAATTATCTGCTCTGCAGTGTTCTCCTCCTTATCTGGTGTTCCATGCAGATAAGGTGGTTTTACGTACTAAACCTGGTTTTCTTCCAAAAGTTGTTTCTAACAAAAACATTAACCAGGAGATTATCGTACCTTCTCTGTGTCCAAAACCAGTTTCAAAGAAGGAACGTTTGTTGCACAATTTGGATGTTGTTCGCGCTCTAAAATTCTATTTAGATGCTACAAAGGATTTTAGACAAACATCTTCCTTGTTTGTTGTTTATTCAGGTAAAAGGAGAGGTCAAAAAGCAACTTCTACCTCTCTCTCTTTTTGGATTAAAAGCATCATCAGATTGGCTTACGAGACTGCCGGACGGCAGCCTCCCGAAAGAATCACAGCTCATTCCACTAGGGCTGTGGCTTCCACATGGGCCTTCAAGAACGAGGCTTCTGTTGATCAGATATGTAGGGCAGCGACTTGGTCTTCACTGCACACTTTTACCAAATTTTACAAGTTTGATACTTTTGCTTCTTCTGAGGCTATTTTTGGGAGAAAGGTTTTGCAAGCCGTGGTGCCTTCCATTTAGGTGACCTGATTTGCTCCCTCCCTTCATCCGTGTCCTAAAGCTTTGGTATTGGTTCCCACAAGTAAGGATGACGCCGTGGACCGGACACACCTATGTTGGAGAAAACAGAATTTATGTTTACCTGATAAATTTCTTTCTCCAACGGTGTGTCCGGTCCACGGCCCGCCCTGGTTTTTTTAATCAGGTCTGATATTTTATTTTCTTTAACTACAGTCACCACGGTACCATATGGTTTCTCCTATGCAAATATTCCTCCTTAACGTCGGTCGAATGACTGGGGTAGGCGGAGCCTAGGAGGGATCATGTGACCAGCTTTGCTGGGCTCTTTGCCATTTCCTGTTGGGGAAGAGAATATCCCACAAGTAAGGATGACGCCGTGGACCGGACACACCGTTGGAGAAAGAAATTTATCAGGTAAACATAAATTCTGTTTTTCATTACAGCAAGCAAACAAAAAGTTTTACAAACGGAGCTGCTGTAACAGTTTTTTTTTTTCTGTTCTCTGATCTGTGTGCGCGCTCAGTGGTGGCCCCCCTTTTTTGCCTGCTACATTTTTTAACACAGAGATTTCTCTATTTACCACACAGCAGTGCTTCACTGACAGTGTTTTGAAATGTTTCTGTCTTTAGCAGAAACTATTAACCCTTTTGTAGACCTTATACATGTAATGTTCTCTGTGCATTATTATCTATAAGTAGATCCCATTCCTCGACACAATAATAGCAACAATAATAACATGCATAGCCACTTAATATTTTCTAAGCACAGCATCATTTTATAGCAGCAAAACACAAATAAACAAAGCAAAGCAAGCATCAGACATCACACCAGCTTCAGGTGGGTAACAAAACTCTATTATGGGAATGAATATGGAAAACTTTAACACACACGTGAGTCTCACTCACTGTGACAAAGCACTGCCAACTTGCACGGGGAACTTAACTTAAAAGCTTCCGTCAAATTGCATGCTAACTCTTATCTCTTGCGCGCTTATCACAGACAGGACTACAATACCTGTCGTAAACCAGCCCAGGACTATTAACCTGGCTGGAGGGGTTATCACAACTGCTGGGAGGACTTTAACCTCCGCAAACCTGCGCCTCAACCGCAGGAACCCCTTAACCCTGTATCATATATTATCAAAACCTATTACCAGACTAAATTTAGGTTCAGATTCACAGAGGGAAAGCATGGTAAAAGAACTTATACTTACCAGCTGCGAATCCCACAAACTGACACCAAAATTGTTAGGTGTTATCCCCAGAGGGGGGAGTGTCAGGTCAGGCCGAAGCCACGGGCCCACTGTACCACCTGAAGCAGATGTAGATTATCTGATAAGGATCCCTTAGAATGACTCAGACCATGCAGCAATATGATCTAAAGCCAATCATGTTTATTGAACAGTGCAAGCATATCTTATAGACTTCAGTAACAGCATATAGGGTTAAGGGGATGACACGTTATGACCGCGTCATTTTACACAGTTATACAGAGTTACACACAGTGTGATTCTGGAAATTCACTAGCTCCTCAACAATAATCTACAGTCATAATAAACCATGCATCTGCAGAGACACCAAGATCGCTGGACCATCTTTTTGATATTATATTCTTCTGGGCGTGCGGCCAGGGACTTTCTACAAGGCTAACCGGCTAAGGAAAATACAATAACAAGCATATATTTCTCATTACAGAAAGAACCATTAAAATAAGTCTAATCATTACAAAATGGATGCTAATCATCACAAGATGGCTGCGAGGAACAAGATGGCTCCAGTCAGGTTCACATTAACCCCTAACATAGGGTTTTAACTTTGGTGTCATTGGATTTTGCTCAGTCTGGGGTATACTGGGGTAGTAGTCATTAAGTGACATAAATCCTATTTTTTTATAGAGCAGATGTTTATATGATGTACGTGTTTTCCATTATCACCTATGAGAGTGGATAGGTACAGTTCATTCAGGAGGCTTTTGAGAAATCCTATCCCCAAGTTTGGGTCTTAACTTTGGTGTCATTTGGTTCTGCTCAGTCTGTGGTATACTTGGGTAATAGTCACTAAGTGACACAAAGCCTAGTTTTTATAGGGCAGATGTTTATCTGATATATGTATCACCTATGAGACTGGATAGGGGCACTGCATTCAGGGGGCTCTTGAGGGGCCCTAGCCCAAAGTTAGGGTCTTAAGTATGATGTCATTTTAGTTTGCTTAGTCTGGGGTATACTGAGGTAGTAGTAATTATTAAATGACACAAAGCCTAGTTTTTTTTATAGGGCAGATGTTTATATGATGTATGTATTTGCCATTATTACCTATGAGAGTGGGAAGGGGCAGTGCATTTAGGTGGCTCTCGAGGGGTCTTATCCCCAAGTTAGGGTCCTAACTTTGATGTGATTGGATTCTGCTCTCTCTGGGGTTTTCTTGGATAGTAGTGACTAAGTGACACAAAGCCTAGTTTTTATAGGGCAGATGTTTATATATGTATGTATCACCAATGAGAGTGGATTGTGGCAGTGCATTCAGGGGGCTCTTGAGGGGTCCTATCCCCAAGTTAGGGTCTTAACTTTAGTGTCATTCAATTCTACTAAGTCTGGGGTATACTTGGGTAGTAGTCACTAAGTGACACAAAGCCTAGTTTTTATAGCACAGATGTTTATATGATGTATGTATTTGCATTATCACCTATGAGAGTGGATAGGGTCAGTTCATTCAGGGGGCTTTGAGGAGTCCTATTCCCAAGTTAGGGTCTTATCTTTGGTGTTATTGGATTCTGCTCAGTCTGGGGTTTACTTGAGAAGTAGTCACTTAGTGACACAAAGCTTAGTTTTTATAGTGCAGATGTTTATATAATGTATGTATCGCCAATGAGAGTGGATAGGGGCAGTACATTGAGGGGGGCTCTTGAGGGATCCTATCCCCAAGTCAGGGTCTTTACTTTAGTGTCTTTTGATTCTGCTTAGTCTGGGGTATACTTAGGTAGTAGTCATTAAGTGACACAAAGCCTAGTTTTTATAGGGCAGATGTTTATATGATGTATGTGCAGGAATAGACACAGACAAAGGCTGTGGCGGACATTTTCCAAAGTACAGACCTTAATGAAAGACACCAAGGTACATTTGAAATTAAAAACATTATTTTATAGTGCTTGGTGTTATTATACTGATACAGATACCACTGATCCTATAACCAGGCCTCCTCTGGCTATACCCCTGTGCCAGTGTCACTACTGTGTCATTATATAGCGTTGGGTGTTATTATACTGATGCAGATACCACTGACCCTATAATCAACCCTTGTCTGGCTATACCCATGTGCCAGTGTCACTACTGTGTCATTATATAGCGCTGGGTGTTATTATACTGATGCAGATACCACTGATCCTATAACCAGCCCTCCTCTGGCTATACCCATGTGCCAGTGTCACTACTGTGTCATTATATAGTGCTGGGTGTTATTATACTGATGCAGATACCACAGATTCTATAACCAGCCATCCTCTGGCTATACCCATGTGCCAGTGTCACTACTGTGTCATTATATAGCGCTGGGTGTTATTATACTGATGCAGATATCACTGACCCTATAATCAACCTTTGTCCGGCTATACGCATGTGCCAGTGTCACTACTGTGTCTTTGTATAGAGCTGGATGTTATTATACAGATGCAGATAAACATCCAGTATTTCACTCAGGCTTTAGTTATTCCATAACTTATCACCCAATATCGCTAGCAGTCTCTTGACAAACCACTAACTTTATTCACACTACATATTTTTTTTTATTCCTATTATTCAATCAAAACATATACTAAGGTTGTGGCGGACACTGCAAGGGCTAGTCACGGACACCATGCCTATCCCTATGTATGTGTTTGCTATTATTACCCATGAGAGTGTGAATAGGGGCAGTGCATTTAGGCAGCTCCTGAGGGGTCTTATCCCCAAGTTACATTCCTAAATTTGATTGTTATGCTCAGTCAGGGGTATGGTTGGGTAATAGTCACTAAGTGACACAAAGCTTGTTCTTTATATTTTTTCTTTGTTTTTATTTAACATGGAAATCTCCATTAGATTTTGAATAATGAATAGCGAATAACGAAAAAGCGTCTAACTTCAGGTGGGTTTTACACTCCCACATATTTGTTTCCCTTTGTGTAATTCAACTATGTATAATATCTGTATCTTTGTATCAACTCTGGGCCCATACAAATTGCAGTAGGAAGTGATATTCTTAGTCCCATGATGCACATGTATGCTTGTCAGCTTGCTAGAAAATGAATAAGAAATTTTAATATAAAAATACTTTTCTGCTGAAGAGTTAAACACAAAGTTGTGCACACAACAAACAATGCATTGTTGCTACACAAAGATACAGACTATGATCCCATTAGGAGAGGCATGAACATGTATGCTCCAATAACCTGCCATACATCATTTTCCAACCCAGTGTTCAACTTCTTAGTATGGGTTCAACAAGGAATTAATTTCAAAATATCATTATTTAACAAAACATTTTATTTTCACGCTAGAAAGCCCCTTTAACATAGGCTTTTAATAATGGTCTTTTTCTGTCTTTAACATACCAACCATGCCACCATTCAGTGACATTTCATGCTTCTATACACTGCACAGCCCTAAGTAGCAAATCATATAGAAGATCCATATCAATTAAAGTTTATTATTTATCATTATCTCAGTCTAAAGGGAAATAATCTAATTGATTGATACAAAAAGCTCTCAGTGTAGTTTGGTTACTTGTAACAAGAGCCAATTTGTGCAGCCCAGCCCCGGGTCAGAGTGCTTTACATGGTAGTGTCAGAGCTGTGTGCTTTGTGATCGATCTGGACCACACTCTGTGCCGATACCGGTGTTCTGAAATAAGTTGTCTCCTATTCTCCCTAAACAGCTGTTTGTAGGAGGCTAGGAGTGTAGCACATGCGCAGTGAGCGCCTCAAACCTCCAGCAGCTGATTATACGTCACCGGAAGTGACGCGGTAGTCACATTCTTACGGTAGACAACTTACTTTAGAACACCGGCAAAGTCTTCACCCAGGCAGCCTCTTCAATCTTCATCCCGGCGATGACGTCCTAATCAAAGCAGCAAAAAGTCTTCATCCAGGTGGCATCTTCAATCTTGATCCAGACGGCATCTTCTATCTTGATCCCGGAGGCACGGAGCGGGTCAATCCTGAAGACATCCGGCGCGGAGCATCCTCTTCATACGGTCGCTGCCGTACACTGAATCTTCAATGCAAGGGACGCTATTCAATATGGCATCCCTTGCATTCCTATTGGCTGAAAAATTTGAATCAGCCAATAGGATTTAAGCAACTCTCATTCTATTGGCTAATTTGAATGAGATATTATGTATGAACCTAGCGCCTGTGTGGTGTATCCTAAAAGCTCCTGGTGTGTTGACTCCTAGCTGTCAACTATGGATCTAAAGTAAAATGGGGATTTATCCAGAGCGCCTAACCTGACGGAGGCTAGGATACAATATATACTGTATTGAGAGGGTGTGATTTACAAGTGTAGCATATTTATTGCATATTACTTAGACTCATAAACATACATAGCAATTTGATAAATAGAAAATTATAACACTTTGAATAAAAGTACTTAAAACAGTTTAAAACAAAATAAAAACATGGATTCATGCATATATTACCACGTTATAAAATGGCAAACAATGTACACTTGCACAAGGTATGGCCTTGGTGATTAGGTCTGACTAATATATGAGGCTTCCTCAATGATTGTTTCCTCAACAATTGTTTGAACTTAGCCTGGTGCAGAACTAAGCCACTTCCGTGGTATCTGAGATGAGTGCTTACTATACTACCATCCTTGAAGTGTCTGATTGTGGGTTTAGATTGAAAAGTACAACTGAAACAGACAGTGAACTTTTTTGTTAAAATTATAAATCCCAAAGTTGATGAAACTTCCAAAGTGAACTTCCAAACTTCCAATTATCAAAATAAAATCCAAAATAGTGGTGCTGTGTTGGTGAAAACTGCTGACAAAAACTGACAAAAAAACTGCTGAGGTCAGATGACTGAAAAAAAATAAAAAATAAAAAAATTAAAATAGTGTAAAAAATAGTGAAAAAATAAATGTTAGTGCAAAAATATCAATGTTTCAAATTCTAGTAATATTCCAAATCTTTGTGGTGAGAGTCTGCAGAGCTAGTGCTGCGATCTTGATTAGATATCCTTGGGGCTCTCTGGTGGATCGCTCTGTGAAAGATAGTCAAAATAGTGTAGTTAATTTGAGTACAAATATGAATTAAGAATAAGGCTTACCAGATGATCAGTCAACGCTTTTCGGCCTCTCATGGGCCTTTCTCAAGACTGAATAACTGTATGTCCTGGCTGCCTTATATATGGAAATCTCTTAGTCCCAATTGCTTTAAGTTAGGGGGTCAGAGGTTACCAAACCGGAAGTGCCGTTTGACTCGGGCTCCCACTTTGATATATAACATGATATGTAACAATAAAATGTAAAAATAAATATGTTATGAATACGTTAATAACTGGCTCTTGAACATAGCGGCTTATACTTACTCTTGGGTAATCATATTTTCTTTGATAATTCTAACACCCCATTAGTGTTGATGTCACATCCTGTCTGTTTCTCTTTAAATCTGTTTATTTTATTTTCGTTCAAGTTTGGTTTATGTTACTTTGGTTTAGTTTAGTTCTGTCCGTTCTTTATCAAACAATTAAAGTAACATAAACAAAACTTGAATGAAAATAAAATAAACGGATTGAAAGAAAAATGGACAGGATGTAACATCACCACTAATAGGGTGTTAGAATTATCGAAGAAAATATGATTACCCAATAGTTAGTATAAGCCACTATGATACTACACCGAAGCAATGGCACCACACGGCCTTTCCCCTCAAAATAATATGTAAGGACAAAAATGTAATAATTAATCCCAAGTTATACAGAGGGAATGGTGCTGGTGCATAAATAAATATTTAGAACACTGTAGGGGATGGTGCACTGAAGAAGTGCACCAAAGCCTAGAAAAATATGCACAAATAGCACTCTAGGCCCTGACAGATGGGCAGTGAAATTCCATATGGGTAAAATATAACTTTTATTGATCTAAACTAAAATTGAGTATCATACAAAAATCATCCAAAAACGACACTGAACACTAGTCCTGTGAGATAATTAATAAGTGATAGGGGTTTTATTGAAGAAAATCAGGCCTATGGATACTGACAATAAACTAAATCCCCTCTATATACAAAATAAAGTTGCTTAAGATTATCAAAAATCTGTTCTCACTTAAGTATATAAGACAGCCACTAGAGTGTATGTGATATTGATCACCGTGTACTGTTGGTGTTTACTTTTGAGTTTTATAATAACTCAATGTATTACGATATCCAAAACGGTTGGTTTGTCAGCTATGAAGCTTATAATAACTCCACTTCATAGCATATTAGTATATTAATAGGTTGGCTTAGGAACCAATAGCACAGCTTACCACTACAGGCATGACCCTATCATTGTGGGAGCAGAGTATAAAAATACAGTAGCTCAGAGAATAAGTAGAGCTGATTCAAGACTTCTAACAGGTACTGTAATTGTATTTCAGAGTAATAAAATTAATTCTACATTTATAGATATATTACGATGATTATTATCCTCGCTTATGTATGCGATTATACAAATGTATTGTTTAAATATGTATTCATTTGTTAGGGAGGATAATAATCATCATAATATATCTATAAATGTAGAATTAATTTTATTACTCTGAAATACAATTACAGTACCTGTTAGAAGTCTTGAGTCAGCTCTACTTTTACTCTGAGCTACTGTATTTTTATACTCTGAGCTACTGTATTTTTATACTCTGCTCCACAATGATAGGGCCATGCCTGTAGTGATAAGCTGTGCTATTGGTTCCTAAGCCAACCTATTAATATACTAATATGCTATGCAGTGGATTTATTATAAGCTTCATAGCTGACCAACCAACCATTTTGGATATTGTAATACATTGAGTTATTATAAAACTCAAAAGTAAACACCAACAGTACACGGTGATCGATATCACATACACTCTAGTGGCTGTCTTAAATACTTAAGTGAGACCAGATTTTTGATCATCTTAAGCAACTTGATTTTGTATATAGAGGGAGTTTAGTTTATTGTCAGTATCCATAGGCCTGATTTTCTTCAATAAAACCCTTATCACTTATTAATTATCTCACAGGACTAGTGTTCAGTGTCATTTTTAATGATTTTTGTATGTTACTCAATTTTAGTTTAGATCAATAAAAGTTATATTTTACCAGTATGGAATTTCACTGCCCATCTGTCAGGGCCTAGAGTGCTATTTGTGCATACTTTTCTAGGTTTTGGTGCACTTCTTCAGTGCACCATACCCTACAATGTTCTGAGTATAAGCCACTATGTTCAAGAGCCAGTTATTAACGTATTGATAACATATTTATTTTTAAACTTTATTCTTGCATATCATGTTATATATCAAAGTGGGAGCCCGAGTCTAACGGCTCTTCCAGTTTGGTAACCTCTGACCCCCTAACTCAAAGCAATTGGGACTAAGAGAAATCCGTATATAAGGCAACCAGGAAATACAGTTTTTCAGTCTTGAGAAAGGCCTGTGAGAGGCCGAAACGCGTTGACCGATAATCTGGTAAGCCTTATTCTTAATTCATATTTGTACCCAAATGAACTACACTATTTTGACTATCTTTCACAGAGAGATTCACTAGAGAGCAGCACAGCCCCTAGGTGATCGGGATATCTAATCGAGATCGCAGCACTAGCTCTGCAGACTCTCACAACAAAGATTTGGAATATTACTAGAATTTGAAACATTGATATTTTTCACTATTTTTAACACTATTTTCATTTTTTCATTTTTACATTTTTTTCGGTCATCTGACATCAGTAGTTTTTTTTCAGTTTTTGTCAGCAATTTTTCACCATCACAACACCACTATTTTGGATTTTATTTTGATAATTGCAATTTTGGAAGTTCACTTTGGAAGTTTCATCAACTTTGGGATTTATAATCTTCACACAAAAGTTCACTGTCTGTTTCAGCTGTACTTTTCAATCTAAACCAACAATCAGACACTTCAAGGATGGTAGTATAGTAAGCACTCATCTTGGATACTACGGAAGTGGCTTAGTGCTGCACCAGGCTAAGGTCAAACAATTGTTGAGGAAACAATCATTGAGGAAGCCTCATATATTAGTCAGACCTAATCACCAAGGCCATACCTTGTGCAAGTGTACATTGTTTGCCATTTTTTAACATGTGGTAATATATGCATGAATCCATGTTTTTATTTTGTTTTAAAGAGTTTTAAGTACTTTTATTCAAAGTGTTATAATTTTCTAATTTTCTAAATATCTAATTGCTATGTATGTATATGAGTCTAAGTAATATGCAATTAATATGCTACACTTGTAAATCACACCGTCAATACAGTATATAATGTATCCTAGCCTCCGTCAGGTTAGGCGCTCTGGATAAATCCCCATTTTACTTTAGAAGTAGTAAATAAGCCTGAGGAAATCTTACCAGCACTTCCTGTTCAAACTGTGAATCAATATTTTTCCTATAAAGGAGCTAGGTACAACATAAACTGTGGAGTACATTATAAGTGTTCTCAATATGGATGTTAAGAGAAAATACTATATGTTGGTTACCCCTTTCCTGTATGTATAGGCAGCTGCCAGTTTCCCAGCAAGTACATTGTATTTACAACTTATATAGTATATTATTTTAACTTTTTAACAAAACATTATAGGGAAACGCATAGGAATAAGCTAAACTTTAATAACTAGGTCCACTTTGATTTTAGCACTCACTATTGTACTAAAAAAAGGTATATATGGGATATGATAACTAATCTATTGGAATGTATAGCATTAATGTACACTTTTATATTATCTAAAAATAACTATACATGCCACATAATATTAGCTTATAACCATAAATCAACTGTGCCAAGCTATATAAGAAGGAAAGTATAATATAATTAGTCAAGGTAGTCCACCACCACCTTGAAACAAAATCTTTAGTATCCGGCTAATAGCCCTCATATGATTTAGCGTCTCTGGAGGTAAGATAACATCAGTGGCTCAATTTGTGCCCTATTTTTCCAGCAGGGCACAAAAATAAAGTCTGCTATGTGGTAGGAATGGAATTAATGCTGGAAGATGGAGAGCCCTGAAGATGGGAGTCAAACCATTCAATGGCCCTAAAGCCGTTTCTCCATTCTGCCTTCAGAATGTATAACAGTCCAGGGGGATAAGACAGTGTCTCAACATCTAGAATAGGGAGATCTTCCAAATTGCAGTAGTTGTTTATGACTACTGCGTCAGTTGCGACCCAAGTCAGGCTTGGCAGGGATCTATGGCATTGCATATATTATGTTGACTCACCAAGGTTAATATTCCCCTCTTTGTCCAAAAGATCATGCATAACATGGTGCAGTGTCCCTTCACCATGACATGCAGGGACATCCCCGTGCTGGATGTGTCCAAAATGGCCGTGCCTAGACCAATAAACAGATGTATCTGCAAAGCTGCCTTGAAACATGTATGAGACCGTAATTTTATGGTTTAAATCTAGAAGCTGGTCATCTGCTCGTACATGTACATCATTACTGATTTCTGCCTCCTTAGAAAGCTGTCACAGTGCCTGAGTTAAGTTGAGAAAATGATCATTGACGATCTGCGCCATAGCCGTTTTCCAATCCTCTAAGGTCTCCAGCATGATTACAATTCTGTTGCAGTTACAGGGTCAAAAATAACCAGTTGGTCTCTATCAAAGTCCCCAGTATCTCTGGATACTAAAAAGCTCTCCTTTCAGTATATGAGTTTTAAAAGTCGAACAAACTTTCTTTTTATCAAATTAGAGCTGAGAGCTCTCCACACACATGTCTTACTTCTGTGATAGCTGGCTCCACCACGAAAAATGCTTATCTTAATCTTTACAGACATAAATCTTTTTTCTGTAAATTGATTTTTGCAATGCCACCAAGGGCTTTTGTTTCTGGCATTCCAATCCATTAGAAGCACCACTGCTTACATTATATAATATTCATGGTTTAGAAATGTTTACTTACTGGAAAATCTATTTTATGATTGTGTAAACACTCAAAAACCCATAAAAACAGGATTTTCTAAAACGTTTGTTAGGGGCTATTCCCTATCAATGAAGAGGCAACATATATACATCAATGTAGGGTAAACCAAGAAGGCTAATTGATTTGATAGGTTTCCAAATAGTGAAGGCTGTTGTATTAGAAAAAAATCCAGCTGTGTGTAAACCCAAGCAAATAGTGTTTTATAGTGAGCAATGCATATATTAGAATGGCCTTAAATTTCACAATCCCCCCAAAAATGTCAAAGCAGTTTGCACTACTAATGGGTTAGAATAGATCTTTGTATAACTTATGTAATTTGTAAGTGCCAAGGCAATTTGCAAGTGAAGGGAAAGATTAACTTAAAATCAATTGCATACGGCTAGATTACGAGTTTTGCGTTATGAGCGGCTCTGTGCTAACTTGCAAGTTATTGTCACCGCTAACTTCCCTATAGCGCCGCTATTGCAGGTTTGCAAAAACCCGGCATTAGCAGGCAATATTGCAGTGTTGAGCAAAATTGAGCTCCATACCGCACTCAAATACCAGCGCTGCTTTGAGCTGGTTTTACGTGCTCGTCCATGATTTCCCCATAGACATCAATGGGGAGAGCCGGCTGAAAAAAGCTTAACACCTGCAATAATGGAGCGTAAAGCTCCGTAACACAGCCCAATTGATTCCTATGGGGAAAGAAAAGTTATGTTTACACCTAACACCCTAACATAAACCCTGAGTCTAAACACCACTAATCTGCCGCCCCCGACATCGCCGACACCTACATTACACTTATTAACCCCTAATCTGCTGCTCCCGACATCGCCGCCACCTACTTACACTTATTACCCCTAATCTGCCACCCCCAATGTCGCCGCCACCTACATTACACTTATTAACCCCTAATCTGCCGTGCCCAACGTAGCCAGCACTGTACTAAAGTTATTAACCCCTAAACCTAACCCTAACCCTAACACAAACTAACTTTAATATAATTAAAATAAATTTAAAAAAAAATGACTATCATTAACTAAATAATTCCTATTTAAAACTAAATACTTACCTGGAAAATAAACCCTAAGCTAGCTACAATATAACTAATAGTTGCATTGTAGTTATCTAAGGTTTTATTTTTATTTCACAGCTAAGTTTGTATTTATTTTAACTAGGTAGACTAGTTACTAAATAGTTATTAACTATTTACTAGCTATCTAGTTAAAATAAATACAAACTTACCTGTAAAATAAAACCTAACCTGAGTTACACTAACACCTAACCTTACACTACAGTTAAATAAATTACATTAATTAAATACTGTGACGGACTTCCCCGCTACCCCGACTGGGTAGCGCTGTCGACCGGGTCCTTCCTCTGCCTGGAACAAGTGGCTATGTAGCCCAGGAAAAGGATTTCTATGTAGCCCAGGAAAGTGATTTTAGCTGGAGCTCACCCAAATAACTAGACAGACTAGCCTTCAGGTGAACAAGAACTGATTTTATTGAGAACACACACTCCTTTTATACACACATCTCATCTTGATAACACAAAGGACAATTTTACAATTTTCCCGCCATTCCCGCCCCTCCAGACAGCCCGGCACCTCCATAGGAGCCACAGTCTCACATGATCCCAATACTTAGGGGTGACGGTTTCGGGGTGATCCCGGTGGAGAGGCGGCACTTTCAGGGTGTCATTTTAAAGCTCTCGGTCCCCAGATGTCACAGTCACAGCTCTTGTCCTCCCTAGGGGCTACCAATCCCCAAAAGAGCGGAGCTCTGGGGCAAAGGGCTGCTGGAGCGACCAGGGGTAAATTTAGCGGGTGTCCTGGTGTCCTGTGGCTGACCGGGAGTTCCAGGAGCCCAGCCAGCCTGAGAGGAGTGAGGCGGGTGTCCATTGTGAGGCGGCCGACCGAGAGTTCCAGAAGCCCGGCCAGCCTAGGAGGGTTTTCCTGGTCATACACCAAACAAAAACTTCCAGAGATTGTGGTTGCTCTGAGGAGCCCAAAACCACTGAGAAACAGCTGGGGTGAAATCTATAGGGGGGGCAAGGGTTCAGCCTCTGCAGACCAGTATCCGTGACAACTCCCCCCCCCTCCAGTTTGGCAGACCCGGCTAGATCCACACACGGGTCGGCCTGGGGATGTCCGAGGATTTTATGCCACTTCAGTTCGCCGGGAAAGTCTGTCAGCATTCCCATTGCTCTTTCCCGGTCGGTGCTGGATGTCAAAGTTAAATGGCTGCAGGGCTAGGCTCCACCTCAACAGTCTCCCTTTGTCCCCGGAAACATGGTTGAGCCATACTAGGGGGTTGTGGTCAGTAAGGACGGTGAAGGGTCTCCCATATAGGTAGGGCTGCAACTTCTTCAAAGCCAATACCAGCGCCAGACACTCCTTCTCATCCCCCGTGTAGCCTACTTCTCAGGGTAGCAGTTTGCGACTGATGTAGGCAACGGTGTGGTCCTGTCCTTTATCGTCTGCCTGGCTTAGTATGGCCCCCAACCCGAACATGGAGGCATCTGTGTGGACAGAAAAACATTTGGCTGGGTTAGGAGCGGCCAGTACTGGGGCAGAGATTAAGGCAGACTTAAGATTCTGGAAGGCTTTTTCACAGTCGTTTACGGGTCAGGTCAGTCAGGGGTTTGACGAGGGTGCAGTAATTAGGGACGAACCTCCGGTAGTAGCCTGCAGTTCCCAGAAAGGCAAGGACTTGGGTTTTGGTCCTGGTTGTGGGCCAGTTAGCCACTGCCTCGACTTTGGCCGGCTCAGGTCGCTGCTTACCACAGCTGACTCGGTGGCCTAAGTACTGAACTTCCGAGTGCCCAATGGTACACTTATCTGGCTTCAAGGTTAGGCCGGCGGCTCGAAGACGATCTAAGACAACGCTCAGGTGGACCAGATGGTTCTACCAGGTCTCGCTATAGATGGAGATGTCATCCAGGTATGCACAGGCATAGTCCTGGAGGCCATCCAACAGGTGGTCTACCATTCGTTGGAAAGTGGCTGGGGCGTTCTTCATTCCAAATGGCATGACCTTAAACTGGTATAAGCTGAAGGGAGTGATGAAGGCAGACTTAGGGATGGACTCAGGGCCGAGGGGGGATTTGCCAATAACCCTTGTATAGGTCGAGGGTCATCAGGAAGTGACCCCGGGCGATTCGATCTAATAGGTCATCTACTCGGGGCATGGGATAGGCATCAGTGGTGGTTCTGTCGTTGAGTCTATGGTAGTCAAAGCAGAAATGGGTAGTTCCGTCCTTCTTGGGTACTAACACTACTGGGGAGGCCCAGGGACTGTTGGACGGTTCAATGACACAGAGGTCCAACATTCCCCTGGAGCTCCCGGTGCATACTGTCCCTGATGGCCTCTGGGACCCTGTAGGCAGCCTGTCGCAGGGGTGTCTGTCCCGAGGTCTCCACCTGGTGGATGGCTGTGGTGGTAAACCCAGGGACAGTGGAGAACATGTCACTTCTTTATTCCAAGAGTCGCCGGATCTGCCTTTTTTGTCCGGGCTCTAACCTATCATCTAGGGATATGTCATCCACCCCCTGGGGGGTGTCAGTAGATCCGGGAATCTCCGGCATTTGAAGACTTTCAGAGTCTTCCACTGCCGGCGCACAGAGAGCGGCCACATCTCTAGGTCTCTCTATATATGCCTTTAACATGTTCACATGAAAGGTCCGACGGTATGTGGTGTTGTTCAGTTGTTCCACAACCCGGTAAGGTTCTTGCCAAGAGGCCTGTAGCTTGTCGGTTTTGACAGGCTTCAGATCGAGGACCTTCTGTCCCACAATCAGGGTTCGGGTATGGGCATTGCAATCGTACCATCGCTTCTGCCTGTGCTGAGAGGCTTGAAGGTTCTCGCATACCTGGGCGGCCAGGTCCTTCAGCCGGTCTCTGAGCTGGAGTACATACTCCACAACAGAGTGATGTTCCCCCCCGGTGGCTCCCTCCCAGTGGGCTCGTACCAAATCTAGTGGGCCCCTAACCTTTCAACCATATAGAAGTTCAAAGGGGGAAAAAACAGTGGATTCCTGAGGCACCTCTCGATATGCAAAGAGGAGGTGCGGCAGGAATCTCTCCCAGTCCTTGTGAGTGGCCGAGAACATCCGAAGCATTTGCTTTAGGGTCTTGTTAAACCTCTCACACAGCCCATTCATCTGGGGATGGTAAGGGGTGCTGTGCAGGGGTTTAATCCCGCACAACTCCCAGAGTTATTGAGTGATTTCCACAGTGAACTGTTTTCCCTTATCAGAAACCACTTCCCAAGGGAAGCCTACCCTGGTGAATATCTGGAGCATCGCATCTGCTATGGTCTCCGCCGTGATATTGGCCAAGGGGATTGCCTCGGGGTATTAGGTGGCATAGTCCACCACTGTAAGGATGTATTTCTTCCTTGATGGGCTGGGCCGAGATTATAGGCCCCACAATGTCTACTGCCACTTGGCTAAAGGGTTCCTCAATAATGGGCAGGGGATGGAGGGGGGCTTTTGTATGATCACCTGTCTTTCCTACCTTCTGGCAAACCTCACAGGATTTGCAGTATTCCTTAATATCAGCTGTAATACCTGGCCAGAAGAAGGTTTGAGTCAAGCGGTGGTGGGTCCTTTGCTTTCCTAAGTGGCCGGCTAATGGGATGTCATGCCCTATGTTCAGTAGGTTGGACCGAAACTTCTTTGGTACAACCAGCTGGTGTTTGGGCACCGGTCCTTTTCTCCTCTTGGAGATCCGGTACAGGAGCTCTCCCTCCCACTGGAATTGTTCGTCTCTGGGGCCCTGGGGGTCAGCACCTACTTGGTCTCGGTAAGGGGCTAGGGTCAGGTTGCTCAAGGTTTCTTTGGCGAAGTCAGAGGGGGTCGCCCAGGAGGGGGTGTCAGTAAGTTCGGGGTTAGTGGGGACGGGTAGTCGGGGAAAGGTAGGTGTGGGGGTGGTAGGTCTTACCTGGGTCCCCAGAGTTGGTGAGGTGGCGGGGCATCTGGCCTGCTGGTGGGTAGTCACTGGGCAGGTATCCAGAGAGGCATCCCCCACATAGGCAGACACAAGGTGGCCAAGGTCGTTTCCCAACAGGACCTCAGCAGGGATGTGGTGCATAACCCCCACTTCTACATTGCAGGAGTCGGTTTTCCAGTTCAAATGGACCCAGGCTGTAGGAATCCTGAGAACCTCACCTCTGGCTACCCCCACAGAAACGGTGCGCCCAGTGCAGCCGGAGGGGGAAACAAGGTGAGGTTGGATCAAAGAAACGGTGGCCCCCGTATCTCTCATTCCTTGAGCCGCCTGCCCGTTGACCCAGACAACTTGCCAGTATTGTTGTCGGTTGTCTTGGTCCATTGAGCCAACATGGTGCAAGACACCCACTTCTTCTCCTGTCCACTCAGCATAGGGGTCAGATCTCGCTGTATGGGCACAATGGGCAGTGGCCTGATAGGTGTGGGCTTGAGGAGACCCCCATGAGGTTGAGGCAGGGTTCCTTGGTGGCTGGGGGGTTTCATTGTCTGGTGGGGCAGTCCTGTATAACATGTCTGGGGTGTCCACACCCATAATACCCCCGGGGATGGCTGCTCCCAGCTGGGTAAACAGGGGGTGGACGGGTCTGTGGCTGCCAAAAGAACATTGGGGTTCGAGCTGGGGCTGGAGCGGAGCGGGTTGCTGGCCGGGGGTCTGTGGCCGCCTGGCGCCGGGCATCCACATACTGATCAGCTAGGGTGGCGGCTTGGTCAGATGTTCTGGGTCCCTTGTCTTTTACCCAGTCCCTTATCTCTGCTGGGGTGTGGTTGTGGAACTGCTCCAGGAGGATGAGTTGAACAGATTCTTCTAGGGTGGTGATGTGGCACCCAGTAACCCAGGAGTTCAAGGATCTAGCTAAGGGGTGGGCAAACTCGGTATACGGCTGCTCCTGTTGTCTTTGTAGTCCCCTGAAGTTTAGCCGGTGAGCCTCCGGAGTAAGTCCATACCAAGCAAGGATGCGCTCCTTCACCCGGTCATAGTTGCCTTGATCTTCGGAGGGGACAGTGTGGAAAGCCTCCAAGGCCCTACCAGATAGTTTCCCAATTAAGATAGTAACCCTATCGGCATTAGTGACCCCATGCATCTGGCACTGGGTCTCGAACAGCTGTAGGTAGCGGTCGATATGCTCACTCCCATCATCCTGGAAGGTTCGGAAAGCCCCGTGAGGTAGTTTCTTGGGCTGGGAAGGGGGTTCAGGGGATACGGCATGACCCCCCCTATAGACTTCTGAAGCTCCAACATTTGTATCTTGTTGGCGTCAGTCACTATCCGAGTAATGATCTCCTCGGGGGGTTAGGTCCATAGAGAGCCAGTTGCCACTGTACCTGCCGCTGTTTGTCGGATGTTGTAGTCCCTGGAGTGGAGGCTGTACTGGGCTGTCCTCCGCTTTGGTCGCTGTCTGACCCACCAGCCTGTTCGCTAGCCCGATCGTCCTCCATCAGTTTGGCTACGAGCACTGCCTTTGTCTTGTTGCCGGCAACTTTCCCTCTAGTCTGCAGTAATGTTCTCAATTCTTCCTTCCAGAGCCCCTGGTACTGCTCCATCCGGCAAGAGCTTCAGTTGGTGGTTTGGACGTTTCCCGTTAGACGGAAGCATCCCACCGCTGCCAACCAATGTGACGGACTTCCCCGCTACCCCGACTGGGTAGCGCCGTCGACCAGCTCCTTCGTCTGCCTGGAACAAGTGGCTATGTAGCCCAGGAAAGTGATTTCTATGTTGCCCAGGAAAGTGATTTTAGCTGGAGCTCACCCAAATAACTAGACAGACTAGCCTTCAGGTGAACAAGAACTGATTTTATTGAGAACACACACTCCTTTTATACACACATCTCATCTTGATAACACAAAGGACAATCCCACAATTTTCCCACCATTCCCACCCCTCCAGACAGCCAGGCACCTCTATAGGAGCCACAGTCTCACATAATCCCAATACTTAGGGGTGGCAGTTTTGGGTAATCCCGTTAGAGTGGCAAGCATTTTAAAGCTCTCGGTCCCCAGATGCCACAGTCCAAATCTGCATGATTCGTTACTGGGGACCAGAGTTACAGTCCGTTGAAGTTATGGGGTTAGGGGTGTCCAAAAACCCCAGTTCCCAAAGGAGCTCCCCTCTGATAATTGCCACAGCTCTTGTCCTCCCTAGGGGCTACCAATCCCCAAAAGAGCGGAACTCTGGGGCAAAGGGCTGCTGGAGCGACCAGGGGTAATTTAGCGGGTGTCCTGGTATCCTGTGGCCAACTGGGAGTTTCAAGAGCCCGGGCCAGCCTGAGAGGAGTGAGGCGGGTGTCCATTGTGAGGTGGCCGACCGAGAGTTCCAGAAGCCCGGCCAGCCTAGGAAGGTTTTCCTGGTCATACACCAAACAAAAACTTCCAGAGATTGTGGTTGCTCTGAAGAGCCCAAAACCACTGAGAAACAGCTGGGGTGAAGTCTATAGGGGGGGGGGGCATGGGTTCAGTCCCTGCAGACCAGTATCCGTGACAAATACAATTAACTGAATTACAAAAAAAAACAAACACTAAATTACACAAAATAAAAAAGAAATTATCAGATATTTAAACTAATTAAACCTAATCTAATAGCCCTATCAAAATAAAAAAGCCCCCCAAAATAAAAAAAAAAACCTAGCCTAAAAAAAGGGCATTTTGCGGGGCATCGCCCCAAATAAATCAGCTCTATTACCTGTAACAAAAATAATACAAACAACCCCCCAACAGTAAAACCCACCACCCACACAACCAAACCCCCCAAATAAAATCCTATCTAAAAAAACCTAAGCTCCCCATTGCCCTGAAAAGGGCATTTGGATGGGCATTGCCCTTAAAAGGGCATTTAGCTCTTTTTCTGCCCAAACCCTAAGCTAAAAATAAAACCCACCCAATAAACCCTTTAAAAAAAACTAACACTAACCTCGAAGATCCACTTACAGTTTTTGAAGACCGGACATCCATCCTCAACAAAGCTGGGAGAAGTCTTCACCCAAGCGGCAAGAAGTCCTCAACGAAGCCGGGAGAAGTCTTCATCCAAGTGGCAGAAGTGGTCCTCCAGATGGGCAGAAGTCTTCATCCAGACGGCATCTTCTATCTTCATCCTTCCGACGCGGCTCCATCTTCAAGACATTCAATCGTTAAGAATGAATTCTCCTTTAAATGACGTCATCCAACATGGTGTCCCTTGAATTCCGATTGGCTGATAGAATTCATTCTCTTGGTATCTTTATTTGAAAAGCAAGAATGTAAGTTTAGATGCCGGCCCATTTTTGGTGAACAACCTGGGTTGTCCAGGGTGCTGAACTTTCTTTTTCAAATAAAGATAGCAAGAGAACACAGAAAAATTGATAATAGGAGTAAATTAGAAAGTTGCTTAAAATTGCATGCTCTATCTGAATCACGAAAGAAAAAATTGGGTTCAGTATACCTTTAACAGCATTAAATGCAGTAAAGTCTTGAAATAACTCAGATTAGCACTCTTTCTAAACAACATTTTCTTCAGTGTTAAGAAAAAAAGCAGTACAACATTTCACTTAATCTTTGAGTTTTTTTGTTTTGTTTTGTGTTTTTTGTAAATTTTGAAACACTTTTTTAATATAGGGATTGAATGTTCTATTGTTTTCTATATAAAATGAGCATTACATTGTTATCTATTATATTACTAAAATTGTTTTCAATCTCTGAAGACTAAATGTGTATGGCTATGCCTGGAAATACAAGACAAACCTACTAAATTTTAGAAAATGTATACAAAACCTGACAATAGACTGCACTCACAGACAGGTGCCATGCCATGACACAATCTCAGAATAAACGTGGTCACATCCACCTTAACAAAAAATCCTTTGTAAACCAAATATCTCATAAATCCTTGCCACTACAACTCAATTTGAACATTAAATAAACAATTCCTAAGACTGTGTGCACAACATTCATTTCATCCATTAATTGACTTACCATTATAATCAAAGCAACAGCATTTTTCTTTGGCCTGTTTATTTCATGGCTCATAGGGGGAAAAAATTCCTTGGTTAAAAGAGTCCACTCAAACATAAGCAACCCCCCCCCTCCCCCTCTAAAAAATACCTTTAAAATGGAGCCCCCTTCAGCTTTGCAATAGTGAGACGATAAACTTGACAAGGGCATAGAGTGTTTAGGAATTCTTCATAATTGGCAGATGTAGTTTGTAGGGGAATTTGAAATTAAAGTAGAGGAAACATTGTCCATAAAATCTCAGACTCATTCCCAAACACCACCTTATTAGATCAAAGTCAGATTAAGACCAAGTATAGACCTTCAATAGGTACTAAACGGTTCTTTAAACTATTCCCAGCTACACCCTTCCTACAAACTGCTCAATTTAGACATGACCTTCTCAGACCTCCAACCCCTTTGAACAAGTATGCGTATCTGCAATGATTTTGAAGAGATCCCTCTCACTTGCCAAGAATATACTACACTCAGCCCACTCTGTTACTCTTCCTTCATAAACTACACAATGGCACCTTGAGCTAGGCACCCCTATAGACACCAAAGGCTGGAAACAAATGTATTGTAATACCCGTAAATCCTCTACCTCACCATGCATCATTGAAATCAACTTTCATATCCTCTTACGCTGGTATCTAAAACAAGTGAGACTCAAAAGAATCTACCCCGCCATTTCGCAACTGTGTTGGAGAGGCTGTGATGTTCATAGTAATATGCCTTTTATGTAGTGACCCTGCAACAAATTACTCTATAGAGAAAACCTTTTTTTGTGCTACTGGGAACATAATTTGTCCTATCCCCTACCTTGGTACTACTAAATGAACACCCATCATTGCAGATATAAAATTAGGTCCACCTTACTACAAATAGGCTTAAATAGCACCAAAG
The DNA here is from genome assembly GCF_027579735.1 of Bombina bombina. Lineage (NCBI taxonomy): Eukaryota > Metazoa > Chordata > Amphibia > Anura > Bombinatoridae > Bombina > Bombina bombina. The sequence goes on along the minus strand of NC_069504.1, from coordinate 789,810,395 downwards.
TACTTATCACCCATATTTTGAAAATCACCTTGGTTACCAACATTAGACTTATGGTTACAAAAAACAGATGAGCTAATACTCCTAGAGGAATTTGGATTTTATAGAAGAAATAAGATATCACTGTTAGCGGACATCAAGTTTTATTAGGAGACTATAAGTCATCCCTCTCCTTCCTCCAATACTATCATATCACAACACACACGCCTCCCCCCCCCTCATCCATCCTCAGGATTTAATTCTAAATTTCTTTTCCCCTGTTCGCTTTCTATCCACCTTTCTCCTCCTATGTCTAGATACATTGTGCTGCAAATGTGATATACATATTTACCATTTATGTCTGCTCCCTTTTTTTATTTTTTTCTAGTTTTGTTCCTTTTTGTTTTCTTGAAACATAATTCAGTGGACTTTATTAACTATCTTTCGACAAACAATCTTCCATGCCAGAGGAAGACTCAGATAAGGTCATTATAAACTGGACTTCCAATTTGCCACTGGATACTATCCTTTCTTTTGTAACTTCACCTACTTGCTTACCACATGCCTTGTATCAATGTCTGTATTTAAAAATGAATAAATAAAAAAAAAATCTACAAAGATTTACAAAAATGTATCAACCAAACACTCTACAAAAATAACCTGGACTTCAGTAGTCCTTAACCCCACACATATTTATTTCATCACATTTCCAGAACCTTAAAAACATATATACGTTATTTAGTGGGAATCTATTTTACACATGAATTACTAGTAATTAGAAAAACAGATTTACCTCTTTTTGGGCAAAACTTTATTCCAAAAAACTACTTGCCTCATGGCCAGTAAAATGTCTTTGTTCCTTAAACTGTATACTAATGGGTTACAGACTGGAACTAAAGTTACAAATAAAACAGCAAGGTACTTGTCTAGTTCTTGAGAATATTTCATGTACAAGCAAAGGGCTGACCCATAATATAAAATTACGATGGTAAGATGCGAAGAACAACTTGAAAAAGCTTTGAATCTTCCGACCGATGTCTTGATCTTAAAGACAGTAGAAAATATACATGCATAAGATGTTAAAACGAGTAGGAGTGGAATACCTCCAATACATGTACCGTCTACAAAGATGAAATGTCTTAAAAAGTAAGTGTCACTGCATGAAATGGAGATCAAGGCTTTCAAATCACAGAAGAAATTGTTAATTTCATTCAAACCACAGAATGATAAGCCAGTTACAAGCCAAGTAAGAATCAATGAATTGACGGCCCCCATTACCCATGCAGGAACAGCCAACAATGCACATATTGATTTGTTCATGATCATAGAATAGTGCAGTGGATAACAAATGGCAATATAGCGATCAAAAGCCATGGAAGTCAGTAAAAAACTTTCAGTATCAGCAAGAAAAAGAAATAAATATAACTGAGTAATACATGCTGGAAAACTTGTTGTGTTGTCCCCTGTATAAGAAATGTACAATAATCTGGGTAAAGTGGTAGTAATATATAAGATGTCTAAGATGGCAAGATTGCACAGGAACAAGTACATAGGTGTTTGAAGATGGTAAAATAGTCTCACAAGTGTGACAATAATGATGTTTCCGGTAACAGCCATCAAGTAAACAATTAAAAACCCAACAAAAATAAGAATTCTCCCTTCAGCTGAGCTTGAGAATGCCAGGATGTGAAATTCTATCAGTGTTTTATTAAATAAATATGCATACATTTTCCTTAGCTGAAGAATAACTTTTGAGAGAAGCGACTTCTACTTTAGATGCTCAAAGTCTACAAAAAGCGCAGGTTCAAAAGAAAAGTATTACAGTAGCTGTAGGGCCATATTCAAACAGTGGGGAAAGTTACTATAAATGTAAAGAATAATGCCAGAACATGAAAAATTGCTGTTAAAAAGGAAGAATACAACCAAGATATAAATATTTAGCAAAATAGGTGGGAAATTATAATATTACCATTTCAAAGAAATAAAAAAATCCGAGAAAGGGGAGCCCCCCCAAAAAAGAACGTAGGTGAGTGAAAAACTTAATGCATCACTTCAAAATCAATTTAACAATAGAGAATAAAGACTTCTGCAATTAAGTCTACTTCAAAGAAAATAACCCAATTCAAACTAATTATAAATAAAAAAAAATGTGAGATGTGGTGTCTATTAAAATACTTCAAGGATTTACCTTTCAAAGTGCTTTGCATACTTAAAGGGATAGAAAGGGCAGAGGTGCCTTTCAATTTGATATAGAAGCATTTTTGCAATATACTTACATTAGCAAAAATGCTTCTAGTAAAGTAATTACTTTTTTTCTGCGGCATACACACATATCCTGTGAGGGCCCATCCACCAGTTTTCAAACATTACACCTTCTCAGAGAGGTGACAGTGGTGTGTATTGCTTCTGAAGATGTAATTTGTGTCACACAAGCTACTGCTGACCCTCTGAGAAGGTGTAGTGTTTGAATACTGGCGCACCGGACCCTCACAAGATATGTGTGTATGCCACAGAAAAACAGTAATATCTTTTACTAGAAGCATTGTTGTTGGAGCGTAAACTACGCTAGAAGTTATCTTTTAGAGCGCATCAGAGAGCGCATGTATTACAAGTTGAATGTAAAAAAGTTTGTGCGCAAGCAAAACCTGACGCAAACACACTTTAGGACTTCAGACATCGCGACCATGCTAACTTTTTCTCCCCATAGATTTCAATGGAGAGTGCAGAAGAAAAAAAACCTAACAATTATCGCTCACACGCTAACTCGTCAAGTTATTAATAATTCACATTCCAATGTTCACTCACAGAATTTTTTGTGTGTAAATATATATATATATATGTGTGTGTGTGCATACCTATACATGTATATCAATTCCTATAGATATATATGTATAGATATATTTCTTACATTAACATTATCAATATATATATATATATATATATATATATATATATATATATATATATACTGTATTTAGTAATAAAAAATACATTTACATAGGAATGTAAAATATGCGTAACATGCTTCGGGTTTCACAATGGAGGTATGGAGGTCATAGTGTTGGCTTAGCGCACATGACGAATTAGATATCTTAAAAAAGTTATTAAAATATCCTATACTAGTCCTAAAGCCCGTTCACATTGGGCCATTTTTTGCAGTACAGCGGTCCCACCCCTTGAGCTCTCTCCCTCCCCCTCTCTTTTGCTCTCTCTCTCTCTCCCTTCCCCCTCTCTTTTGCTCTCTCTCCCTCTCTCTTTTGCGCTCTCTCCCCCTCTCTTTTGAGCTCTCTCTCTCCCCCCTCTCTTTTGAGCTCTCTCTCTCCCCCTCTCTTTTGCGCTCTCTCCCCCCTCTCTTTTGCACTCTCTCTCTCCCCCTCTCTTTTGCGCTCTCTCTCTCCCCCTCTATTTTACGCTCTCTGCCCCCTCTCTCCCCTCTCTTTTGTGCTCTCCCTCTCCCCTCTCTTTGTGCTCTCCCCCCTCTTTTGCGCTCTCTCCTTCCTCTCTTTTGCGCTCTCTCTCCCCCTCTCTTTTGCACTCTCCCCCTCTCTTTTGCGCTCTCTTTCTCCCCCCCTCTTTTGCGCTCTCTCTAACCCCTCTCTTTTGCGCTCTCTCACTCCCCCCTCTCTTTTGTGCTCTCTCTCCCCCCTCTATTTTGCACTCTCCCCCCTCTCTTTTGTGCACTCTCCCCCCTCTTTTTGCTATCTCTCTCCCTCTCTTTATCCCCCCTCTTCTGCTCTCTCTTCCCCTCTCTTTTGAGCTCTCTCTCTCCCCCCTCTCTTTGCGGTCTCCCCCTCTCTTTTGTGCTCTCTCTCACCCCCCTCTCTTTTGCGCTCTCTCCCCCTCTCTTTTGCATTCTCTCTCCCCCTCTCTTTTGAGCTCTCTCTCTCCCCCTCTCTTTTGCGCTCTCTCTCTCCCCCTCTCTTTTGCGCTCTCTCCCCTCTCTTTTGCACTCTCTCTGTCCCCCTCTCTTTTGTGCTCTCTCTGTCCCCCTCTATTTTACACTCTCTCCCCCCTCTCTCTCCATTCTCTTTTGCGCTCTCTCTCCGCCCTCTCTTTTGCGCTCTCTCTCTCTCCCCCTCTCTTTTGTGCTCTCTCTCCCCTCTTTTGCGCTCTCGCCCCTCACTTTTGTGCTCTCTCCCCCCTAACTTTTGCGCTCTCTTTCTCTCCCCCCCTCTTTTGCGCTCTCACTCCCCCTCTCTTTTAAGCTCTCTCTCCCCCCTCTCTTTTAAGCTCTCTCTCCCCCCTCTCTTTTGCACTCTCCCCCTTCTCTTTTGTGCACTCTCCCCTCTCTTTTGCTGTCTCTCTCCCTCTCTTTATCCCCCCTCTTCTGCTCTCTCTCCCCCTCTCTTTTGCGCCCCCCTCTCTTTTGTGCTCTCTCTCTCCCCCTCTCTTTTGCGCTCTCTCTCTCCCCCTCTCTTTTGCGCTCTCTCTCTCCCCCCTTTCTTTTGCGCACTCTCTCCCCCTTTCTTTTGCGCTCTCTCCCCCCTCTCTTTTGCGCTCTCTCCCCTCTTTTTTGCGTTCTCTCTCCCCCCTCTTTTGCGCTCTCTCTCTCCCCCTCTCTTTTGCGCTCTCTCCCCCCCTCTGTTTTGCACTCTCTCCCACCCTCTTTTGCGTTCTCTCTCTCCCCCTTTCTTTTGCGCTTTCTCTCCCCCCTCTGTTTTGCGCTCTCTCCCACCCTCTTTTGCGCTCTTTCCCCTCTCTTTTGAGCTCTCTCTCTCTCCCCCACTGTTTTGCGCTCTCTCTCCCCCTTTCTTTTGCACTCTCTCTCCCCCCTTTCTTTTGTGCTCTCTCTCCCCCCTCTTTTTTGCGCTCTCTCTCCCCTCTCTTTTGTGCTCTCTCCCCTCTTTTTTGGGCTCTCTCTCTCCCCCCTCTTTTGCGCTCTCTCTCTCTCCCTCTCTTTTGCGCTCTCTCTCCCCCCTCTGTTCTGCGCTCTCTCCCACCCTCTTTTGCGATCTCTCTCCCCCCTCTGTTTTGCACTCTCTCCCAACATCTTTTGCGATCTCTCTCTCCCCCTCTCTTTTGCTCTCTTTCTCTCCCCCTCTCTCTCTCTCCCCCCCCCTCTCTCTCTCTCTCTCTGCCCACTCTCTCTCTCTCTCTCCCTCCCCCCCTCTCTCTCCCTCCCTCTCTCTCTCTAACCCTCCCCCTCTCCCCCCTCTCTCTCCCCTCTCTTTTGCGCTCTCGCCCCTCTCTTTTGTGCTCTCTCACCCCTCTCTTTTGCACTCTCTCTCCCCCTCTCTTTTGTGCTCTCCCCCCTCTCTTTTGCACTCTCCGCCCTCTATTTTGCGCTCTCTCTCCCCCTCTCTTTTGCACCCTCTCTCCCCCCTCTCTTTTGCGCTCTCTCTCCCCCCTCTCTTTTGTGCACTCTCCCCCTCTCTTTTGCTGTCTCTCTCCCTCTCTTTATCCCCCCTCTTCTGCTCTCTCTCCCCCTCTCTTTTGAGCTCTCTCCCCCTCTCTTTTGCGCCCCCCCTCTCTTTTGTGCTCTCTCTCTCCCCCCTCTCTTTTGCGCTCTCTCTCTCTCCCTCCTCTCTTTTGCGCCCCTCTCTTTTGCGCTCTCTCTCTCCCCCTCTCTTTTGCGCTCTCTCTCTCCCCCCTTTCTTTTGCGCTCTCTCTCCCCCTTTCTTTTGCGCTCTCTCTCCCCCCTCTTTTTTGCGCTCTCTCTCTCCCCCCTCTCTCTCTCCCCTTCTCTTTTGCGCTCTCTCTCCCCCCTCTGTATTGCGCTCTCTCCAACCCTCTTTTACGTTCTCTCTCTCCCCCTTTCTTTTGCGCTTTCTCTCCCCCCTCTGTTTTGCACTCTCTCCCACCATCTTTTCTGCTCTTTCCCCCTCTCTTTTGAGCTCTCTCCCCCTCTGCTTTGCGCTCTCTCTCCCCCCTCTCTTTTGCACTCTCTCTCCCCCTCTCTTTTGTGCTCTCCCCCCTCTCTTTTGCGCTCTCCCCCCTCTCTTTTGTGCTCTCTCTCCCCCCTCTCTTTTGCACTCTCCCCCCTCTCTTTTGTGCACTCTCCCCCTCTCTTTTGCTGTCTCTCTCCCTCTCTTTATCCCCCCTCTTCTGCTCTCTCTCCCCCTCTCTTTTGAGCTCTCTCCCCCTCTCTTTTGCGCCCCCCCTCTCTTTTGTGCTCTCTCCCCCCTCTCTTTTGCGCTCTCTCTCTCCCTCCTCTCTTTTGCGCCCCTCTCTTTTGCACTCTCTCTCTCCCCCTCTCTTTTGCGCTCTTTCTCTCCCCCTTTCTTTTGCGCTCTCTCTCCCCCTTTCTTTTGCGCTCTCTCTCCCCCCTCTCTTTTGCGCTTTCCCCCCTCTCTTTTGCGCTCTCTTCCCTCTTTTTTGCGCTCTCTCTCTCCCCCCTCTTTTGCGCTCTCTCTCTCCCCCTCTCTTTTGCGCTCTCTCTCCCCCCTCTGTTTTGCACTCTCTCCCACCCTCTTTTCCGCTCTTTCCCCCTCTCTTTTGAGCTCTCTCCCCCTCTGTTTTGCGCTCTCTCTCCCCCCCCCTTTCTTTTGCGCTCTCTCTCCCCCCTTTCTTTTGTGCTCTCTCCCCCCTCTTTTTTGCGCTCTCTCCCCCTCTCGTTTGCACTCTCTCCCCTCTTTTTTGGGCTCTCTCTCTCCCCCCTCTTTTACGCTCTCACTCTCTCTTTTGCGCTCTCTCCCCCCCCTCTGTTCTGCGCTCTCTCCCACCCTCTTTTGCGCTCTCTCTCCCCCTCTCTTTTGCGCTCTCTCTCCCCCTCTGTTTTGCACTCTCTCCCACCGTCTTTTGCGCTCTCTCCCCCCTCTCTTTTGGTCTCTTTCTCTCCCCCTCTCTCTCTCTCCCCCCTCTCTCTCTCTCTCTCTCCCTCCCCCCCTCTCTCTCCCTCCCTCTCTCTCTCTCTCTCCCTCCCCCTCTCCCCCCTCTCTCTCCCCTCTCTTTTTATCTCCCCCCTCTCTATCTCTCAACCCTTTATCTTCCGAGTGACCGCGCCCAACCACGCCCCCTTTACGCCCGACCACGCCCCCTCCACGGACATTCACGCCCGGCCACGCCCCCTTCACGTCCGACGACGCCCCCTGTCATGCTCTCTTTCTCTCCCCCCTCTTTTGTGCTCTCTCACTCCCCCTCTCTTTTGCACTCTCCCCCTCTCTTTTGCACTCTCCCCCCTCTCTTTTGTGCACTCTCCCCCTCTCTTTTGCTGTCTCTCTCCCTCTCTTTATCCCCCACTTCTGCTCTCTCTCCCCCCTCTCTTTTGAGCTCTCTCTCTCCCCCCTCTCTTTTGCGCCCCCCCCTTTCTTTTGCGCTCTCTCTCCCCCCTCTCTTTTGCGCTCTCTCCCCTCTTTTTTGCGCTCTCTCTCCCCCTCTCTTTTGCGCTCTCTCTCCCCCCTCTGTTTTGCACTCTCTCCCACCCTCTTTGACGTTCTCTCTCTCCCCTTTTCTTTTGCACTTTCTCTCCCCCCTCTGTTTTGCGCTCTCTCCCACCCTCTTTTCTGCTCTTTCCCCCTCTGTTTTGCGCTCTCTCTCCCCCTCTGTTTTGCACTCTCTCCCACCGTCTTTTGCGCTCTCTCTCTCCCCCCTCTCTTTTGCTCTCTTTCTCTCCCCCTCTCTCTCTCCCTTCTCTCTCTCTCTCCCCCTCCCCCCCTCTCTTTCCCTCCCTCTCTCTCTCTCCCTCCCCCTCTCCCCCTCTCTCTCCCCTCTCTTTTTATCTCCCCCCCTCTCTATCTCTTAACCCTTTATCTTCCGAGTTACCGCGCCCAACCACGCCCCCTTTACGCCCGACCACGCCCCCTCCACGGGCATTCACGCCCCGCTACGCCCCCTTCACGTCCGACCACGCCCCCTATCATGCTCTCTTTCTCTCCCCCCTCTTTTGTGCTCTCTCACTCCCCCTCTCTTTTGCACTCTCCCCCTCTCTTTTGCACTCTCCCCCCTCTCTTTTGTGCACTCTCCCCCTCTCTTTTGCTGTCTCTCTCCCTCTCTTTATCATTCCTCTTCTGCTCTCTCTCCCCCTCTCTTTTGAGCTCTCTCTCTCCCCCCTCTATTTTGCGCCCCCCTCTCTTTTGTGCTCTCTCTCTCCCCCCTCTCTTTTGCGCTCTCTCTCTCCCTCCTCTCTTTTGCGCCCCTCTCTTTTGCGCTCTCTCTCTCCCCCTCTCTTTGCGCTCTCTCTCTCCCCCTTTCTTTTGCGCTCTCTCTCCCCCTCTCTTTTGCGCTCTCTCCCCCCTCTCTTTTGCGCTCTCTCCCCTCTTTTTTGCGCTCTCTCTCCCCCCTCTTTTGCGCTCTCTCTCCCCCTCTGTTTTGCAATCTCTCCCACCCTCTTTTGCGTTTTCTCTCTCCCCCTTTTTTTTGCGCTTTCTCTCCCCCCTCTGTTTTGCGCTCTCTCCCACCCTCTTTTGCGCTCTTTCCCCCTCTCTTTTGAGCTCTCTCTCTCCCCCTCTGTTTTGCGCTCTCTCTCCCCCCTTTCTTTTGCGCTCTCTCTCCCCCCACTTTTTTGCGCTCTCTCCCCCCTCTCTTTTGTGCTCTCTCCCCTCTTTTTTGGGCTCTCTCTCCCCCCTCTTTTGCGCTCTCTCTCTCTCCCTCTCTTTTGCGCTTTCTTTTCCCCCTTCTGTTCTGCGCTCTCTCCCACCCTCTTTTGCGCTCTCTCTCCCCCTCTCTTTTGCGCTCTCTCTCCCCCCTCTGTTTTGCACTCTCTACCACTGTCTTTTGCGCTCTCTCTCTCCCCCTCTCTTTTGCTCTCTTTCTCTCCCCCTCTCTCTCTCCCCCTCTCTCTCTCCTCCTCTCTCTCTCTCTCTCTCTCTCCCCCCTCTCTCTCCCTCCCTCTCTCTTTCTCTCCCACCCCCTCTCCCCCCCTCTCTCTCCCCTCTCTTTTTATCTCCCCCACTCTCTTTCTCTCACTCTTTTATCTTCAGAGTGACCGCACCTGACCACGCCCCCTTTACGCCTGACCATGCCCCCTCCATGGGCATTCACGCCCGGCCACGCCCCCTTCAAATCCGACCACGCCCCTATCATGTCAGGCCACGCCCATCACTGCTGCAGATTAGGTAGGAATCACAAAGGCCAGGTGTGTTTGTCCTCGTGCTGTCTCTACTGCGCATGACAGCTTCGTATAAACACACTTGGCCTTTTATTATATAGGATAATAAAAGGCCAGGTATGTTTGTCAGATGCAGTCATGCGCAGTAGAGGCTGCAGAGGACAAACATACCTGGCCTTGAACAGCAGAGGAGTGTGCACAGCGGAAGCAGCCTGGTGGGGGCGTGGCCGGGCGTGTCATGATGGGGGCGTGACCGGGCATGCTGGGATGGGGGCGTGGCCGGGCGTGACTAGGGGGCGTTGCAGGAGCGCACGTGAAGGGTGTGGCCGATGGGAGAGACCAAAAGAGGTGGGAGAGACCAAAAGAGAGGAGGGAAAGAGAGAAAGTGAGCAAAAGAGGGGGGAGAGAGCAAAAGAGGGGAGAGAGAGCAAACAAGAGGAGGGAGAAAGAGAGCAAAAGAGGGGGGAGAGAGAGATAGCAGAAGAGGGGGGAGAGAGCAAAAGAGAGGGGGGAGAGGGAGAGCAAAAGAGAGGGGGAGAGAGAGTGCAAAAGAGTGGGAGAGAGAGAGCACAAAAAAGAGGGGGAGAGAGTGAGCTCAAAAGAGAGGGGGGAGAGAGAGAGCTCAAAAGAGAGGGGGAGAAAGAGAGCTCAAAAGAGAGGGGAGAGAGAGAGCGCAAAAGAGAAGGGGGAGAAAGCACAAAAGAGAGAGTGCAAAAGAGGGAGAGAGTGCAAAAGAGAGGGGGAGAGAGCGCAAAAGAGAGGGGGAGAGAGCGCAAAAGAGAGGGGGAGAGAGCGCAAAAGAGAGGGGGAGAGAGCGCAAAAGAAAGGGGGAGAGAGAGCAAAAGAGGGGGGAGAGAGAGCAAAAGAGAGGGAGGAGAGAGAGAGCTCAAAAGAGAGGGGGAGAGAGAGAGCGCAAAAGAGAGGGGGAGAGAGTGCAAAAGAGGGGGAGAGAGCAGAAGAGGGGGAAAAGAGAGAGAGCGCGAGCAAAAGAGGGGAGAGAGAGCAAAAGTGGGGGGAGAGAGAGCGCAAAAGAGGGGTGAGAGAGTAAAAGAGGGGGGGAGCGCACAAGAGGGGAGAGAGAGAGCAAAAGAGGGGGGAGAGAGAGCGCAAAATAGGGGGGAGAGAGCTCAAAAGAGAGGGGGGAGAGAGCGCAAAAGAGAAGGGGGAGAGAGAGCGCAAAAGAGAGGTGGGACAGAGAGCGCAAAAGAGAGTGGGGAGAGAGAGGGAGCAAGGGTTGGTACCGCTGTACTTAAACGGGTTTTAGGACTAGTTAAATATAAAACATTAATAATTATCTATAATTAATATAGACACTGTAAAATATTTTTTAAATATGTGGTACATTTAATGTAAAATATATATCTATACCTATATAGCAATAGATATAAAGGTATAGGTATATATATATATATATATATATATATATATATATATATATATATATATATATAATTTACAATAAAAAGAACATTTTCATTTATGTTAACAATATTGGCATGTTAAATATTACAGTAAATACACATTATTAAATATTAATATTGAATAAACAATATTAACAACAATAACAACAATAAACATTATTCATGTTTTCACGTTTTGGATTGCTAAGGACTCTAGTGTGTATATATATATATATATATTTATTTTATATATATATATATATATATTTATATATATATATACAAATATATATATATATATATATATACATACACATATCTAGGGCTAGATTACAAGTGGAGCGCTATATAGCACTACTGCTATCTCCACTAGAAGTATTTTTTTGCGTGCGTCAGTTTGCACTCGTATTAGAAGTTGAAAGTAAACAAGCTAACCCCACGCACTCCAAAAGCTGAAGATAGAATATTGTGATCGTGTTAAAGTATTCCCCCAAAGACTTCAATGGAGTGCAAAAAGTGGAAAAGAAAAATAAGTCGAGCAAACCCCACTGAGTTTAATCAAGTGTGCGAAACTGACATTAAATATGAATATTTCCTATCCCAATGACCTTCACATAGCAGGATATGTTCTATTTATACATAAATACATATTTATATATATATATATGTGTGTGTATATATATATATATATATATATATATATATACAGTATAAAACATGGAAGGGAACTGCACTCCAAGACCGGATCAGGTACACATCCTGTGACTCAGCAACATCCAGCCCTGGGTGCAAAATAGCACTCCAAAAAAGCTGTGATGTCACCAGAGCCACAGGCAGTTAACCCCAGTCCGGAATGGGTGCAAGAAACAAGGGGGATTACAAATAAAAAGTAATACAACACATAGAAACACCCAGCACTCACCAGCTAGCTCACAGCTAAGATAAAATCACAACTGGAAAGGTTAGTTACCGCATCTGGCCAAATGGGAAAGCTCAGGCACCACGTCAAGGTCCTTTCCATTGCCTGAGTCCCTAAAACAGCCACACCATCATGCGAGCTCACAAAGCCAAATAAACTGAGAACAAAGTAGGGGTGCACAGGTGGATGTAATCACCCATAGAAAATACAAAACATGGAAGGGAACTGCACTCCAAGACCGGATCAGGTACACATCCTGTGACTCAGCAACATCCAGCCCTGGGTGCTAAATAGCACTCCAAAAAAGCTTAGATGTCACCAGAGCCACAGGCAGTTAACCCCAGTCCGGAATAGGTGCAAGAAACAAGGGGGATTACAAATAAAAAGTAATACAACACATAGAAACACCCAGCACTCACCAGCTAGCTCACAGCTAAGATAAAAACAGAATTTATGTTTACCTGATAAATTACTTTCTCCAACGGTGTGTCCGGTCCACGGCGTCATCCTTACTTGTGGGATATTCTCTTCCCCAACAGGAAATGGCAAAGAGCCCAGCAAAGCTGGTCACATGATCCCTCCTAGGCTCCGCCTACCCCAGTCATTCGACCGACGTTAAGGAGGAATATTTGCATAGGAGAAACCATATGTTACCGTGGTGACTGTAGTTAAAGAAAATAAATTATCAGACCTGATTAAAAAAACCAGGGCGGGCCGTGGACCGGACACACCGTTGGAGAAAGTAATTTATCAGGTAAACATAAATTCTGTTTTCTCCAACATAGGTGTGTCCGGTCCACGGCGTCATCCTTACTTGTGGGAACCAATACCAAAGCTTTAGGACACGGATGAAGGGAGGGAGCAAATCAGGTCACCTAAATGGAAGGCACCACGGCTTGCAAAACCTTTCTCCCAAAAATAGCCTCAGAAGAAGCAAAAGTATCAAATTTGTAAAATTTAGAAAAAGTGTGCAGTGAAGACCAAGTCGCTGCCTTACATATCTGATCAACAGAAGCCTCGTTCTTGAAGGCCCATGTGGAAGCCACAGCCCTAGTGGAGTGAGCTGTGATTCTTTCAGGAGGCTGCCGTCCGGCAGTCTCATAAGCCAATCGGATAATGCTTTTAATCCAGAAGGAGAGAGAGGTAGAAGTTGCTTTTTGACCTCTCCGTTTACCAGAATAAACAACAAACAAAGACAAAGTTTGTCTGAAAACCTTAGTAGCTGCTAAGTAAAATTTGAGAGCACGAACTACATCCAAGTTGTGCAACAAACGTTCCTTCTTTGAAACTGGATTAGGACACAAAGAAGGCACAACTATCTCCTGGTTAATGTCTTTGTTAGAAACAACTTTTGGAAGAAAACCAGGTTTAGTACGCAAAACCACCTTATCTGCATGGAACACCAGATAAGGAGAAGAACACTGCAGAGCAGATAATTCTGAAACTCTTCTAGCAGAAGAAATTGCAACCAAAAACAAAACTTTCCAAGATAATAACTTAATATCAACGGAATGTAAGGGTTCAAACGGAACCCCCTGAAGAACTGAAAGAACTAGGTTGAGACTCCAAGGAGGAGTCAAAATTTTGTAAACAGGCTTGATTCTAACCAGAGCCTGAACAAAGGCTAGAACATCTGGCACAGCTGCCAGCTTTTTGTGAAGTAACACAGACAAGGCAGAAATCTGTCCCATCAAGGAACTTGCAGATAATCCTTTTTCCAATCCTTCTCGAAGGAAGGATAGACTCTTAGGAATCTTAACCTTGTCCCAAGGGAATCCTGCAGATTCACACCAACAGATATACCAAATTATGTGGTAATTTTCTGGTTACAGGCTTTCAGGCCTGAACAAGAGTATTAATAACAGAATCTGAGAACCCTCGCTTTGATAAGATCAAGCGTTCAATCTCCAAGCAGTCAGCTGGAGTGGGTCGAACGGACCTAGAACAAGAAGGTCTCGTCTCAAAGGTAGCTTCCATGGTGGAGCCGATGACATATTCACCAGATCTGCATACCAAGTCCTGCGTGGCCACGCAGGAGCTATCAAAATCACCGACGCCCTCTCCTGATTGATCCTGGCTACCAGCCTGGGGATGAGAGGAAACGGCGGGAACACATAAGCTAGTTTGAAGGTCCAAGGTGCTACTAGTGCATCCACTAGAGCCGCCTTGGGATCCCTGGATCTGTACCCGTAGTAAGGAACTCTGAAGTTCTGACGAGAGGCCATCAGATCCATGTCTGGAATGCCCCACGGTTGAGTGACTTGGGCAAAGATTTCCGGATGGAGTTCCCACTCCCCCGGATGCAATGTCTGACGACTCAGAAAATCCGCTTCCCAATTTTCCACTCCTGGGATGTGGATAGCAGACAGGTGGCAGGAGTGAGACTCCGCCCATAGAATGATTTTGGTCACTTCTTCCATCGCTAGGGAACTCCTTGTTCCCCCCTGATGGTTGATGTATGAACTTGGCCCTCGCTAGCTGAGGCCAAGCTTTGAGAGCATTGAATATCGCTCTCAGTTCCAGAATATTTATCGGTAGAAGAGATTCTACCCGAGACCAAAGACCCTGAGCTTTCAGGGATCCCCAGACCGCGCCCCAGCCCATCAGACTGGCGTCGGTCGTGACAATGACCCACTCTGGTCTGCGGAAGGTCATCCCTTGTGACAGGTTGTCCAGGGACAGCCACCAACGGAATGAGTCTCTGGTCCTCTGATTTACTTGTATCTTCGGAGACAAGTCTGAATAGTCCCCATTCCACTGACTGAGCAGGAACAGTTGTAATGGTCTTAGATGAATGCGCACAAAAGGAACTATGTCCATTGCCGCTACCATCAAACCTATCACTTCCATGCACTGCGCTATGGAAGGAAGAGGAACGGAATGAAGTATCCGACAAGAGTCTAGAAGTTTTGTTTTTCTGGCTTCTGTCAGAAAAATCCTCATTTCTAAGGAGTCTATTATAGTTCCCAAGAAGGGAACCCTCGTTGACGGAGATAGAGAACTCTTTTCCACGTTCACTTTCCATCCGTGAGATCTGAGAAAGGCCAGGACAATGTCCGTGTGAGCCTTTACTTGAGGAAGGGACGACGCTCGAATCAGAATGTCGTCCAAGTAAGGTACTACAGCAATGCCCCTTGGTCTTAGCACCGCCAGAAGGGACCCTAGTACCTATGAGAAAATCCTAGGAGCAGTGGCTAATCCGAAAGAAAACGCCACGAACTGGAAATGCTTGTCCAGGAATTCAAACCTTAGGAACCGATGATGTTCCTTGTGGATAGGAATATGTAGATACGCATCCTTGAAATCCACCTTGGTCATGAATTGACCTTCCTGGATGGAAGGAAGAAGTGTTCGAATGGTTTCCATCTTGAACGATGGAACCTTGAGAAACTTGTTCAAGATCTTGAGATCTAAGATTGGTCTGAACGTTCCCTCTTTTTTGGGAACTATGAACAGATTGGAGTAGAACCCCATCCCTTGTTCTCCTAATGGAACAGGATGAATCACTCCCATTTTTAGCAGGTCTTCTACCCAATGTAAGAATGCCTGTCTTCTTATGTGGTCTGAAGACAACTGAGACCTGTGGAACCTCCCCCTTGGAGGAAGCCCCTTGAACTCCAGAGAATAACCTTGGGAGACTATTTCTAGCGCCCAAGGGTCCAGAACATCTCTTGCCCCAGCCTGAGCGAAGAGAGAGAGTCTGCCCCCCACCAGATCCGGTCCCGGATCGGGGGCCCGCATTTCATGCTGTCTTGGTAGCAGTGGCAGGTTTCCTGGCCTGCTTTCCTTTGTTCCAGCCTTGCATAGGTCTCCAGGCTGGATTGGCTTGAGAAGTATTACCTTCCTGCTTAGAGGACGTAGCCCTTGGGGCTGATCCGTTTCTGCGAAAGGGACGAAACTTAGGTTTATTTTTGGTCTTGAAAAGACCTATCCTGAGGAAGGGCGTGGCCCTTGCCCCCAGTGATATCAGAGATAATCTCTTTCAAGTCAGGGCCAAAGAGTGTTTTCCCCTTGAAAGGAATGTCAAGCAATTTGTTCTTGGAAGACGCATCCGCTGCCCAAGATTTTAACCAAAGCGCTCTGCGCCACAATAGCAAACCCAGAATTTTTTCGCCGCTAACCTAGCCAATTGCAAGGTGGCGTCTAGGGTGAAAGAATTAGCCAATTTAAGAGCACGAATTCTGTCCATAATCTCCTCATAAGAAGAAGAATTACTAATAATCGCCTTTCCTAGCTCATCAAACTAGAAACACGCGGCTGCAGTGACAGGGACAATGCATGCAATTGGTTGTAGAAGGGAACCTTGCTGAACAAACATCTTTAGCAGACCTTCTAATTTTTTATCCATAGGATCTTGGAAAGCACAACTATCTTCTATGGGTATAGTGGCGCGCTTGTGTAGAGTAGAAACCGCCCCCTCGACCTTGGGGACTGTCTGCCATCAGTCCTTTCTGGTGTCGACTATAGGAAAACAATTTTATAAATATGGGGGGAGGTACTAAAGGTATACCGGGCCTGTCCCATTCTGTACTAACAATGTACGCCACCCGCTTGGATATAGGAAAAGCTTCGGGGGGCCCCGGGGCCTCTAAGAACTTTTCCATTTTACATAGTGGTTCTGGAATGACCAGATAATCACAATCATCCAAATTGGATAACACCTCCTTAAGCAGAGCGCGGAGATGTTCCAACTTAAATTTAAAAGTAATCACATCAGGTTCAGCTTGTTGAGAAATGTTTCCTGAATCTGAAATTTCTCCCTCAGACAAAACCTCCCTGGCCCCCTCAGACTGGTGTAGGGGCCCTTCAGAAACCATATCATCAGCGTTCTCATGCTCTACAGAATTTTCTAAAACAGAGCAGTCGCGCTTTCACTGATAAGTGGGCATATTGGCTAAAATGTTTTTGATAGAATTATCCATTACAGCCGTTAAATGTTGCATAGTAAGGAGTATTGGCGCACTAGATGTACTAGGGGCCTCCTGTATGGGCAAGACTGGTGTAGACGAAGGAGGGGATGATGCAGTACCATGCTTACTCCCCTCACTTGAGGAATCATCTTGGGCATCATTTTTACTAAAAATTTTTATGACATAAAATACATATAGTTAAATGAGAAGGAACCTTGGTTTCCCCACAGTCAGAACACAATCTATCTGGTAGTTCAGACATGTTAAACAGGCATAAACTTGATAACAAAGCACAAAAAACGTTTTAAAATAAAACCGTTACTGTCACTTTAAATTTTAAACTAAACACACTTTATTACTGCAATTGCGAAAAAGTATGAAGGAATTGTTCAAAATTCACCAAAATTTCACCACAGTGTCTTAAAGCCTTAAAAGTATTGCACACCAAATTTGGAAGCTTTAACCCTTAAAATAACGGAACCGGAGCCGTTTTTATATTTAACCCCTTTACAGTCCCTGGAATCTGCTTTGCTGAGACCCAACCAAGCCCAAAGGGGAATACGATACCAAATGATGCCTTCAGAAAGACCTTTCTATGTATCAGAGCTCCACACACATGCAGCTGCATGCCATGCTGTCCTCAAAAACAAGTGCGCCATACCGGCGCGAAAATGAGGCTCTGACTATGATTAGGGAAAGCCCCTAAAGAATAAGGTGTCAAAAACAGTGCCTGCCGATATAATCATATCAAAATACCCAGAATAAATGATTCCTCAAGGCTAAATATGTGTTAATAATGAATCGATTTAGCCCAGAAAAAGTCTACAGTCTTAATAAGCCCTTGTGAAGCCCTTATTTACTATCTTAATAAACATGGCTTACCGGATCCCATAGGGAAAATGACAGCTTCCAGCATTACATCGTCTTGTTAGAATGTGTCATACCTCAAGCAGTAAGAGACTGCACACTGTTCCCCCAACTGAAGTTAATTGCTCTCAACAGTCCTGTGTGGAACAGCCATGGATTTTAGTTACGGTGCTAAAATCATTTTCCTCATACAAACAGAAATCTTCATCTCTTTTCTGTTTCTGAGTAAATAGTACATACCAGCACTATTTTAAAATAACAAACTCTTGATTGAATAATAAAAACTACAGTTAAACACTAAAAAACTCTAAGCCATCTCCGTGGAGATGTTGCCTGTACAACGGCAAAGAGAATGACTGGGGTAGGCGGAGCCTAGGAGGGATCATGTGACCAGCTTTGCTGGGCTCTTTGCCATTTCCTGTTGGGGAAGAGAATATCCCACAAGTAAGGATGACGCCGTGGACCGGACACACCTATGTTGGAGAAATCACAACTGGAAAGGTTAGTTACCGCATCTGGCCAAATGGGAAAGCTCAGGCACCACGTCAAGGTCCTTTCCATTGCCTGAGTCCCTAAAACAGCCACACCATCATGCAAGCTCACAAAGCCAAATAAACTGAGAACAAAGTAGGGGTGCACAGGTGGATGTAATCACCCATAGAAAATACAAAACATGGAAGGGAACTGCACTCCAAGACCGGATCAGGTACACATCCTGTGACTCAGCAACATCCAGCCCTGGGTGCTAAATAGCACTCCAAAAAAGCTGTGATGTGACCAGAGCCACAGGCAGTTAACCCCAGTCCGGAATGGGTGCAAGAAACAAGGGGGATTACAAATAAAAAGTAATGCAACACATAGAAACACCCAGCACTCACCAGCTAGCTCACAGCTAAGATAAAATCACAACTGGAAAGGTTAGTTACCGCATCTGGCCAAATGGGAAAGCTCAGGCACCACGTCAAGGTCCTTTCCATTGCCTGAGTCCCTAAAACAGCCACACCATCATGCGAGCTCACAAAGCCAAATAAACTGAGAACAAAGTAGGGGTGCACAGGTGGATGTATACAGTATATATATATATTTATATATATATATATATATATATATATATATATATATATATATATAGTGTATATATATATATATATCCTATATTATAAAAGGCCAAGTGTGTTTGTCTGAAGCCGTCATGCACAGTAGAGACTGCGCGCGGACAAACACACCTGGCCTTGGATTCCCTACCTGATCTGCTGACTGCCAGACAGTGCCTCAAGAAGAAGTGAGCGTGGCCGAGCGTGTGTGGGGTGTGACCGAGCGTGAAGGGGGCGTGGTCTAGCGTGAAGACCCGTGAAGGGGGCGTGGCCTAGTGTGCAGGTCCATGAAGGGGGTGTGGCCGGGGGCAGGGCCGTGAAAGGCCGTGGAGAGAGCTCAAACAGCTCAAAAGAGGTGAGAGGGGGGAGAGAGAAATCAAGGGAAGAGAGAGATCAAGGGGAGAGAGAGAGAGATCAAGGGGAGAGAGAGAGAGATCAAGGGGAGAGAGAGAGATCAAGGGGAGAGAGAGAGAGATCAAGGAGAGAGAGAGAGAGATCAAGGAGAGAGAGAGATCAAGGGGAGAGAGATCAAGGGGAGAGAGAGATAGATCAAGGGGAGAGAGAGAGAGAGAGAGAGAGAGAGAGGGGAGAGAGAGAGACAGGGGAGAGAGAGAGAGAGATCAAGGGGAGAGAGAGATCAAGGGGAGAGAGAGAGAGATCAAGGGGAGAGAGAGAGAGATCAAGGGGAGAGAGAGAGAGATCAAGGGGAGAGAGAGAGAGACAGGAGAGAGAGAGAGAGACAGGGGAGAGAGAGAGAGACAGGGAGGGGGAGAGAGATCTAGGGGAGAGAGAGAGAGATCAAGGGGAGAGAGAGAGAGATCAAGGGGAGAGAGAGAGAGATCAAGGGGAGAGAGAGACAGGGGATAGAGAGAGAGACAGGGGAGAGAGAGAGAGACAGGGGAGAGAGAGAGACAGGGGAGAGAGAGAGACAGGGGAGAGAGAGAGAGAGAGAGAGAGAGAGAGAGAGGAGAGAGAGAGACAGGGGAGAGAGAGAGAGACAGAGGGAGAGAAAGAGAGACAGGGGAGAGAGAGAGAGAGACAGGGGAGAGAGAGAGAGAGACAGGGGAGAGAGAGACAGGGGAGAGAGAGAGAAAGGGGAGAGAGAGAGAGACAGGGGAGAGAGAGACAGTGGAGAGAGAGAGAGACAGGGGAGAGAGAGAGAGAGACAGGGGAGAGAGAGAGAGAGAGACAGGGGAGAGAGAGAGACAGGGGGAGGGAGAGAGACAGGGGAGAGAGAGAGACAGGGGAGAGAGAGAGAGAGACAGGGGAGAGAGAGAGAGAGAGACAGGGGAGAGAGAGAGAGACAGGAGAGAGAGAGAGACAGGGGAGAGAGAGAGAGAGAGAGAGAGGGGAGAGAGAGAGAGAGAGAGAGAGACAGGGGAGAAATAGAGAGAGACGGGGAGAGAGAGAGAGAGAGAGAGAGAGAGAGAGGGGAGAGAGAAAGAGAGAGAGAGGGAAGAGAGAAAGAGAGAGGGAGAGAGTAAGAGAGAGGGAGAGAGTAAGAGAGAGGGGAGAGAGAAAGAGAGAGGGGAGAGAGAGAGAGGGGAGCGAGAGAGAGGGGAGAGAGAGAGGGGAGCGAGAGAGAGGGGAGAGAGAGGGGAGAGAGAGAGAGAGGGGAAAGAGAGAGAGAGGGGAGAGAGAAAGAGAGAGGGAGAGAGTAAGAGAGAGGGAGAGAGAAAGAGAGAGGGGAGAGAGAAAGAGAGAGGGGAGAGAGAGAGGGGGGAGAGAGAGAGGGGAGATAGAGAGAGAGAGTGGGGGGAGAGAGAGAGGGGAGAGAGGGGAGAGAGAGAAAGAGAGAGGGGAGATAGAGAGGCAGAGAGAGAGCGCAAAAGAGGGGGGAGAGAGAGAGCGCAAAAGAAGGGGAAGCGAGAGAGTGCAAAAGAGAGGGGGGAAGAGAGAGTGCAAAAGAGAGGGGGGAGAGAGCTCAAAAGAGAGGGGGAGAGAGAGCGCAAAAGAGAGGGGGGAGAGAGAGAAAGCAACAGAGAGTGGGAGGGAGAGAACGCAAGGGGTGGGACCACTGTACTGCAAAAAATGGCCCGTGTGAACGGGCTTTAGGACTAGTATATATATATATATATATAGGAATATCAATTTAAAAAAATGTATACTTATATTCCCCTATGTGAAGCACATTGGAATGTGAAATATTTACAGTGCAGACACAGTTATACTGCATAAATATGATTTTATATGTTCTCAGCAACTTTACTGCAAAGGGCTCCAATGCACTTATATATATATATATATATATATATAAATGTTGAGGGAAAAATATATATATTATATATTTTTATATATATATATATATATATATATATAGGTGTTTATATGTGTCTATATGTCTGTAAATACATACATACACATACAAATGCATACAGTAAATAATATATATATATAAATACATATACATATTTAGACATGTGTATGTATGTCTAGTTAAAGCCTTTGGCAGCCTTTGTTTTCTAACACCTGAGACTTCATATCTTTGAACCCTCATAACTTTTAATTGCAATTTTTTTTAAATAATTTGTATTAGATCGTGTTATTATGATTGTAACTAAACTTTTCAATGTATTTTTATGTGTTTTGCGCAACTTTTTAATTTAATAGCTTGTACACACCATTTTTCATCAAATAAACCAACTAAGGAGTTTACATCCATGGTGACTAATAAACAGTATAAAATTGAAAGCCTTTGCAACTGTCGGACGGATTTTGTTGTATACCTATTACAATGTGGGTGTGGCCTTCAATATGTGAGAAGAACCACAAGACCTTTCAAGAAGAGGCTACTCGAACACATCAATAACATTGAAAATAGTGAGAAGAATCACAGTTTGTCGGCCCACTATAGAGAAAAACACAATCAAAAACCAACCTGCCTCAAAGGAACAATAATTGAGTGTGTACAACAGGATAAAAGAGGGGGGGACAGAGAACTTAAACTCAGGAAAAGGGAAACATACTGGATTTATACTCTAGGTTCCTTGAATCCTAAAGGTTTAAATAAGGATATCGACCTGGCGGCCTTTTTAACTTAGCATATTAATTATAAATTTATCTTACTTGAATAAGAATAAGAATATTGACTCTTTTTCCAGCCATAAAATTTAATTGCCTCCCCCCCTTTTTATTTGGATTTTTTGCAGCCCTGCAGTCCTGGCATCTTGTTTTACAACACCCTCCCCCTTTTTGTATATATATATATATGTATATATTTTTTTATATGTATATATATATATTTTATTATAATATAAATTTCTATTAACATTTATAGTTATCTAACCCTTTAACTAATATTAGTTCAAATGCATCTCTCATTGATTTCTGGATTCCTTCCCTCTCTATTTTTATTTTATTTTATTAATTTTCCATTATATTTATTCATTAAGTAGGTATACTGGGGTACCCTATTGTACTTCTGATAATATAGGTCTTTTAAAATATCCCTTTTTTTCTATAATAAATGTATTTTTATATCAAATTTATATCATATTATATTGAATTTTTTATATTGATTTTTAAATATATGAATTTTTAAATATCATGTTTTTATGCAAATATTACTAATTATCTATCGGAAAGCTATGTATTTGAATTTTTTATAGAAATACCTAGATGTACTATATGAATTTTAACCCATGTATTTATTAACTTTGCATACCAATGTATATTTTTAAATGTTTTCTATGTAATTACTATACGCAATATGTGTTATTTGTTGTCTACTAAGGGTGTTCTAAACTGTTAGTTTTATAAGTGTAGACAAAGCTTGTATGGGCGGCATTTTAAATAACTGCTGCTTATAACTTATTACAAGCTCCAGAGTGTCGGTTTAATGGAACACTTGAACAGCCAATACTTTTCCACTAATGCCAGTAACAACTTTGGCAGCCCTTACTTCACTCTGTATCTTTCTACTGAAGGTCATGTGATCTGAGGATCCAATTGGAGTCCATAGGGGCGTGTCGCAGCTCCGCTTTAAAGCCGACGGACTTACTTACAGTCGGTAATCTTTTCTCCTCTGAAGCAGAAGGTCGTGTATGTTTTTAGACCTTCGAAACGCGTTAGGACTTCTATGTACTTATAATTTATGCCATTTTACGGCTTATGAACTGTGCTGTATTTGTTTTGCAAAAAAACGTTCTCAAAAAACGGATACTGCTACTGCTAATTGCAATGTTCATGCCAATATCTGGTTTTATCTCATTATGCTAATAAAATACCTCATATCCATTTGAGGTTGCCTAGTGTGAGTGTCATTTCATACATCACTGTGCATATAGACCATATAAACGGGGTTGCACTATTATTGTCTTTCTGTTTTTCCCATTTCATTTATGTGAGTGAAAGTATTGGAAGACAAGCAACAAGCCATAGGATACTTGCCACTACAAGGAAGGACTTTCTACTTACCCCACGCGACACTTACCTCATACAGATTGAGGTAAAGGAGAGTAAGTAGAACCCCCTGAGGGGATAGTGTGATCCGCCACTTTGGGATTTCCACCTTTTCCTTATTTGCACAAAGTATCACATATGGACTTTATTTGCATGTACATTTTTGTGGTTTTTCCTTTGTAATTGCATGTATTAATTGTATGTACTGTGAACCATTTCTGTCACCTGTGGTGTTCTAGTAATAATAGTACCATCTGCTAGACAAGTCTATATATACTACAGATAGCTTCAGGTATTTGATATTTGCAATATATTTTTTATCTACACACTGTGATAGTTTTATATATATGTATCTGTTTTTTTAACTAATTTTTCCATCCCCCCTATATTATTCAGCAGTCCAATATTGTGACCTTTTGCTCTATATGTGTCTTACTATAGATACAGTAATTAGCTCTTTTTACTAAGCGCCTCTATATTTTACCTTCTCTTGGTTCTATATTTTCTGTTCTCTATTGGTCTTGTGGGGTTTGGGGATCCCACTTTTCTAATAAGTAATTTTGGGGCTGCATAGTGAGCTATCTACACTCCATATATATATATATATATAAATCTTTTTCTAGTCAGGACTTTTTACTAGCATCACCTATCTTTGCGCCGTTATCATAAATTTTCCTCTTTGTCCACATATATATATATATATATATATATATATATATATATATATATATATATATATAAATGTTGAGGGGG